>NW_010326508.1:0-3265 GCF_000700745.2 Antrostomus carolinensis
AACTACTGAAAAAGAAAACCAGCTCTGTTCCTGCTAAAAACAGGGCAGCATATCAGTGCAATGTGTCCTGGAGCTTGCTGGCTGCCTGAAGTGCGTGGTTCAGCTCTGCGCTGTGCCAGGGCACAGTGTCACAGCACAGGCAAAGACAGGACAGTGACTTGGCTTTATCTGTGCCTCCTGCAGCCACAGCATCTTTCCTCTTCTTGCGACATGAGCTGGAACACTTGAGAGTCATCTGGTCGGTATGGTTCTCGCAGCTGTCTCTCATTCCTGTCCTAACCCGTCAGATAGAGATTACCTGAGCTCCAGCCTATCCCTTTCCACGTCTTCCAGTTGGCATATACACCTCTTCGTTTCTGCTTACAGGCTCTGTCTTCTCAGGCTACAGAGAGCCAGCTTCCACAGCTGACTCCAGAGCTTGTAATATTAGAGAAGTGTTATACATCCTTTGCACACCTAAATGTACTTGAGGACTGTCTGTAGTGTGTCTGCAAAATTATATATACACAAGTGTGGAGAAAACTGGCATTGCAAAGACCTATATTGGTCATAAAAAGATTGCCAGTGTGGCCTCAGCTTGAGGTAAATGTCTTGAGTAAACCCATTATGTATTCTGTATATACGCAATGAGTTTGATTTGAGATGTATTTATGCTCAAGAATATTATGTATTCTCTTTATACACCATGCAAGGTTAAACTTTTTTGAAAATTTATATTTGCTTTTTATCTCACAGACATACAAACGATTTATGGCCAGACCTGCTGAATCTATTTGAAAATGCCAATTTATTCTTGATTAACTCCAGGAGTGCTGGAGATCACTAATTCACTCACTGCTACTAATGCATTTAGGAGCTAGACTTCGAAAAGTTTAGTTTCACTGTTCTGGAGGAGACTGAGACTCCAGATTTGGCCTATTTTAGACAGGGTCAATTTTAAAATCCAACTTTGTACTGCAGCTCCTGATTGGGGGCATTTAGATTTACAGTTGTGATTTGGACCAGTTCCTTATCAATTGCTAGATAGTACTTTTTCATCAGCTGATCTGACAGCAGGAAGAAGGTCGGGATCATAAATTCCCCTTTCCTGAGAGCAGGGAGTGGAGGTGGGAAGTGCCTCTCCCAGGGGAGCAGCAGGGACGGGATCAGGGGCTGGGGCTGCCTGGGCATCAAGTCCATCCCCCCTAGGAGTGCTGGGTGCCTGCACCCCACTCTTGGGGGCTCCACTGGAGAGCAGACCAGCTTGCCTGAGGGGACTCAGAAAAGGTGACCCCACACTTTCCAGAGCTGGCTGGGTCAGCTGGGAGCAGGGTGTCAGCCTGGGATATCAGCACAATTCTCCTTCACCCAATATACATCTCCTCCTGTTCTTGCTCCTTCCCATATTCCTTACCATGGCCTCACATGCTCCCAAAAAACTGACGTATGCTGTGCAAGCCAGGCCAAGTTGTCCTTTGAGGGAGAGCACAAGCAGAGGGAATGCTGCCATTGGCGTGCGAGGCATGAGGTCCTCAACAAGGTGCCCTGAAGTTAGACACTCACCACTATATTTAGCCATCCGAATAAGCCAGCTGATTTTCAGCACTGTGGATTTTTGTTTCTAACTTTACACAAGCTTAGCTAACACTGTGTAGGTGAGTCTGAGCTGCAAAGTGCTCAGGTTTGGACTCAGTCCAAAAAGGACACTAAGGAGAGAAGAGGTGAGTGTCTTTTGCTCCTGGGCTACCTTCATGGCTCTTTCCCTTCCACCAGGTGAGGTGTAGCCTCCAGATCTAAACCCTTTTCCTCACGCCCTCCTCTAGCTCCTGAAGTTAAAGTCCTTCCCATCTCCTTCAGCTACTCAGAGCCACTTTCTCCTCCCCACAGCCTCATTCTTGCTCCCACCATGCTCTGCAGCCCACTTGTATGCTGCACCACCAACACCTGCCCACCCCACAAGTGGGCAACAGAGGCATTGATGGTCTTAGCATATTTGTTTGTCCCTCTCAGAAGGGGTGCCCAGATCCTCCCTCACCATCCTTGTGAAGCCCTCGCTGGAGAGAAACATCAAAAAAAAAAGGTGTCACATTAGAAATACCTGAAGTACTCATGGCTACCATCAGTTGGCAATGACTTCTGCTTGACTTGGTTGGTGCAGGATCCTGTCTCCTCCTTTTTAGGGAGAGTTCATGCGATGGCGATTTGATTCACTCTGCTCTGTGACAGCAGCCTCAGTTCGCTCACTCTGTGTAGGAAGTACAGTAAGAAACCCCATCACTCGTTCCCCAGAGGCTGGAATGAACGTGAAATCATATGCACATCCCTTTTTAGGTTACAAAATTTCAAACCTTTACAGACCACTGCCCAGTGACTATGGGGCAAAACCAACTGCTCAGATAGGGACTGTTCCAAATAACGTACAATTTGTGCTCTCAAATTAAGTGCTGATGTGCAGTCTGTTGCTGCCAGAGGTAGCAAACCAGTCGTTTTGGACTTTGTAACAACTTCATGGGAGCGTGGTACAATTCTTCCCAGCTTATCAAAAATAAAACTGGTATTTGATGTAACAGTTGTATTTATCTATCACATCTACCACTGTGAAATATATCGGTCAAGGATTGTTCCCACAGAACAGCTCAGCACTTAGCTCCGTGCAAAAGCTGCAGAAGGGCATGAATTATTATGAGTATTTTTAATCAAGTAACAGATATGGTTGGTGCAGTCGGGGTTTTCAGAGAAACTCAAGCTCCTGATAAATATGTCACAATCTATGATAACTTTGCCAAGTCCTTTAATATCCTACAGCTCCAGTTGCTGCTGCCTGACTCCCGCAAAATGTGGGAAGGGAGAGCAAATGTCAGTAAAATCGCTTTGTCTGTTTCAGACCAGCATATCATCTGCCTCAAGGGTAAATCTGTGCTGGCTCCTTCCTCTCAGAAAAGCCTGTTTGTTTACCTTATTCTTATCAGAAGGTTTTTCCCAAGAAACAGGCCTCTCCTATCTGATTTTTGGAAGTGATTTAGAACCCACCCACCCAGAATGGCAAGGCTCCCATATCCACCAGTGATAAAGCTTGTATCTTCTCCGCTTCATTGGCATAACTTTTTTCCACTTTGCCAGGTCTGCATCGCATCTCGAACACTTAGCTGCCAAACCAATGGTATAGCATCTCATTTTTTCAGATTGAGCTGACAAGGACAATGGGAATCACCCGAGGACCGCTGAGCCTTGCAACACTGGGAGGTGAACACCCTGCATGGGGAAAGCGGAGAGGGCGGGTTGTGGG
>NW_010326508.1:3292-8862 GCF_000700745.2 Antrostomus carolinensis
GAGACAATCTCCTGCACTGGAGGGACCACTGGGTGAAATGGGGGTGAGGTATTTGTGGCTGTTTCTTTGCCTGTTGAACAGCAAGGGAAAAACTGCAAGGCTGGATCTCAACCTCATTGGACACTGAAGTATTCAGAAATGGATGTTGTTGACATATAGGGATCAAGACCTTTTCTTCAATGCAAAATCTCAAATTGCCAAGAGAGATGTTGATTGAGTCTTAGCTCAGGGTGATTTTCCAGATCACTGTTACAGGCATCTCTGGGAAGTATTGCAACACATGGCTTTTGTCCGGCAAATCACCATGGCTTGGTCTCTGGAAGCACAGGGAATGTGTTGGGGCTTGGATTTCTACAATTTTTCTTTTTTCTCTATTCATTCCTCTCTTTCTAGACGTCTGCTACCACACTACAGATGAGCAGCAGTGTGCATGAGCTGTAGGAGTAATGCAGGACTTGGGGAAGGAGTTAGAAGTTACGTGATCAGTCCGAGAGATCAGTGGGAGAATGCATAATGAGTTTAGTTTTATTAATTATTACTTTTGAAGGACATGAAAGAGAGGGGAGACTGAGGAAATCTCCTCCAAGGCATTACAAATCTGTGCTAGAGAACGGCTGTTCAATGAAACACATGGTAAACAAAAATGCAAATACTAAAGCATAGCATAAAACTCAGTACAACCTGGGAGACTGAGAAAGGGCAGCATTCCAGGAACAGCAAAAGCTCACAAGTAATTGGGGCAAGGTGGACCTCCAGCATGTGGGGAAGCATTTACTGCATCCCCAACAGAGCCTTGTCAGCATGGAAACCCCAAAGGCACTTCTGGGGAGAAGGGCTGGGACTGGGGAAGAACTGCATGGTAAATATTAGCCTAAACAAGTTTGTGATAATGGGACCAGAATCAATACAGAAACTACCTGTGCCCCTTGACAGAGAAAATAGATCCCAAAAACAAATATGAGGCCCCTATGCCAAACCATGGTCTCACTGTCCCTGTTTTTTCCCTTCAGCACATGCCCTGAAGGCACTCAGTGCTCCCTTGAGCCTTCCCAAGCTCAGGTGGAGAAATGGCTTTGCCCTGGGTTTCCCTGCTCATCCCAAGGTGAAGGGCAGGGTGGGGAGCACGGCACCTGTGCTGCCTACAGCACAGCAAGGCATTGCTGAGGACATGCCCAGGACCTGTCTCGCCCATCATTCACACAGCGAGCCCTCGGGCCAGCACTGGCAGGCAGGAGCACACATCCAGCCTTATCCATGGGCATGGCTGGGCTGGATCAGGCACAGGTGGGAGGGTGCTACACCTCATCCACCAGCTAGCTGCTCTTCTAAAGTCTGACCTGCTTTCAGAATAATCTTTTAAATCTCTCTTTTCACATTTTTGTGAATGATGAGCAAATCCCAAAATGACTGAGCTGTCCACTCGCCCTCTGTTTGTTTGATGCACCAACCTAATCCTCTTTCAGGGGGTCCTGGGACACAGCAGCCCAGACCACTCAGCTGCTGTCCCAAGGACCTTCCTCCACCACAGGCTGCAGGATTAGTCCTGCAACGTGAGATCTGCCAGAGCCCTCTGCTTGGCATGCTCCTGGCTAATTTTCCACAGCCGGCAACCTCTTCAAGGGGAATTTCCTTTGACGCTTCCACCGGGGAAAAAAAAGCGCTGTCAAGAGGGCTTTAAAAAGCAAAGCTGCTGCTGGCTGATTCACTGGAAGTAATCCAAGCCAGTGGAGGAGCTCACAACCACAGCAGCAAATCGACTGTTGGACCGGGGATGCTCGCATGGCACGGGCGGTGGGCATGGGAGGTGCAATCGGGATGGGGCTTGGCAGCCTGACAGTGAAATTAAGGGCGTGAAATTAGACCACGGCAAGGGAAGTCAGTGAGTGGGAGCTAGCCCAGGGTTTCCTGAGCATTATCTGGTGTTTGGGATGGAAACTGAAGGGAGGACCGTCAGAAACACCCCCCCTTCAGGCTGGCAGAGAAGGGGATGGCATCTCACACCTCCGTCTTGAAAGGTCAGCACGGCAGCTGCGTGGGGCCAGGGGAAGACAGGCTGCTGGAAAGAAGTTGAGATGAGAAAAGAGAAAAGAGCCTTGTGTGCAAAACAGAAGCTCAAAGTGCAAAACTAAGACAAGGAAATATTTTATGTCTTGCATTAACCCACCTGAAACAGCAGGACAGAGAACAGTATTGAGAAATAGTCACAGTGGGAAAATTTGCAGACCTTTCCTTCTGGCACCACTCCAGCGCTGGCAGCCATGCAGACGAATTAATGGCTCCGGTATCTAACCCTGGCTGTTGCTGTAGCAATTTGGAAAACAAAACTCCAGGTGTCCTGGTTGCCTCACAGTGGTGCAGTGACCCACCACATCCCAGACCCGGCACCTACACCTTAGGCTCACTCTTGTTTTAAAGGGAAAATCTTTCAGCACTGCTCGCCCAGACGCAGTGACTCTCTGGAGAGGTCACTAGCCACAGGACACTGATGGTGGGTTTGGGAGAGAACACAGACTCTCCTGTGCCCGGTTTTCCCTTCTCTGCCAGTTCCTACTAAGGCTGAGGCTGCAGAGTGCAGGAGCGGGTCATACAGGGCAACTTTTCAGAGGAAAAGGTCTTTGGGATGAACAGAAGCAGTGGGTGAGCCCGCCTCTCAGGGAGCAAATGCAGCATATGTCTGCGAGGTCACTGCTGTGCTTGTCAGGGCCGGGCTTGTTTCGGTGACCGTTCCCCTCAGTGGTGGCCAGCACCGTTCCCGTGTCACGCAATGCCTATAACTCATAGAAATAAAGCACGTCCAACACCCCTCCGAGACATGTATTCTATATGAAAATTTGGTTTATTACTGTCAGACCCACAAATCTGGATCCACTGTGTAATTCTACTGACGTCCATCAGTCAGACAGACACATTTAATGAAAATGAGAATTTATACTGCTACTTCCTATATTGGCTGCTGCCAAAGTGCAATCGACAGTCAAGATCTTCCCTTGCCAAGAAAATTGTCCCTGAAAGAGTGCTGGCATCTCGATGTTTCAGGAGAGCAAACCCACAGATGCAGGGGCGCCTCTTTGGTGGCTGCAATTCTCCAGTGTTGGATACAGAACCAGGGTATCTGTCCTGTGCAGGCAGGAGGGGGATACGCAGGCAGTCAGCAAAATAGATAGAAATGTATAATGGATGATCTTGCTCAGCGCTTGGGAATGTATATTCCCCGGTCTTCTCAGGAAGCAACATGTTTGATTTCCTCCAGCTATTTTTTTAAAGTGCTGTGTTGTGAATATTGACACATTTTAGGTGTATTTGCATCAGCTGTAGCCGTGGGGGCAGGGGAGATTTCTCCAGGTGCATGTGGCAAATCAGGCACCTGGCTCTCATGGAGCAACACGGCTGAAAATTCCCTTTTCCCTCCATCCTCTCTGCCCTTTCTTCAAAAAACCTTTGCTACCTTCCTGGCTGCTGCAGGGAAGTCAGTGGGGGCAAGAAGGAAGATGGGCCATGGTATTTCAAAGCTTGGAAAGGTCTCCTGTTTGGCAGAGGAGCATCCATATCCCAGTTCTCTCCCTGCACAGGATGCCCCTGTTGCACTCTGCATTACCCTGCACCCTTTGGGATTGCCCCACCATCAGCTAAAGCCATCAGCCCCCCTGTGAGAGCACATCCGTGTGTACGACTTCCAGCCATGACCAGGATAACCACCCTCGTGCTTTGGTGATGTGGGGTACACCAGGTGCATCTTCCCTCGACAAGGAGGGGATTTGTGTTTCAGGAGACAAAGTGCTTGAGGAAGATTTTGCTTCTGTATTAAATATTGTCTTCTATTAAAACCAGGCATCTTGCACTTTGAACCCTTCAAGAATTAAAAATAGAAAAAGGGCTGTGAGTCTTCTTTTTGAAATTATCCCAGTTTTGCTTGTTGGCTGAATTTACTAATATTTTCTCTAGAGTAAAGAAATTTTGTCTGCCTGGATGTTGAACCTGACGAAAGACCGAGAAAACAACCTTTCTGTCCAAAGTCAATTTGGACCAGGATCATTTTCTTCCTGCTGAGACAGGTTTTCTGGCATAGATCAAGGTACTTGGCATGCACTTCTCCTGCTTTACTGAGGAGCAGAGGTCACAGGGAACCAAAAGACCAAAAATGCATTGGGTAAGACCTGTCAACGCCTACAGTTTAATCTGATATTGAGCCACTACCCTGCACACAATGTTATTGGCAAAACCCACACATACATGGCTCCTACAAATAAAATGGTGTTGCAGTTTTTGCAGCTCATAAAGTATACCTTGTGGGTGTTACCTAGCCTGAGCCATCCTCTGCATAGGATGAGATCCTCACTGTCGTGTGAGACCACAGCTGACTCTCTCTGACAAGTCAGTGTTGGTGATTCTCGGGCAACGTCACTGGTAAAATGCTGAAATGGCAAAAACCCAGCCTTGAAAGTGCTGAGCATCCTGATTTCCCTTTGATTTAAATGGGAGCTGAAGGTGCGCAGCACCTTGCAGGATTTGGTCCTGTGTCAGCAGATGCTGGCTGATCTTCTCTGATGAGCTGTCAAGACTGTCCTTTTTTCCATATCTTTTTTTTCCAAGGAAGAGGTTTGCCTATTATTTCAACTTTGCAAAGGCAAATTAAGGCAAAAGCTATTCTTCTGGAGACAGAGAAGAGAAACTGCAGTTCCCTTTCTGTCTGTGTTTTCAGTGTTTGCAGCTCTAAGGGTACATATTAAGTGACTAGAAAAAAGATTGAGATGCTATTCCAAGAGTGGAGCGTATTATTCTTCACAAACACAGCTAATCGAGGCTGCGGGGTTGCAATCATTCATTATAGATGAGAATTAGAGGAGAAGAAAATGTGTTTTCTAGCCTGCTGCTAACCCTAAAATTAGAGGAGCCAGGGAAGTATAAGAACTGAAGCTGCCTATCTCCCAGTAAAGTGTCCTGGTTCAGTGAGAGGGGAAGATTGCTGCCCTTTAGGTCCCTTTTACAGTTGAGCAGCCCTCCTGCCAAGTTCCCAGTATCAGTACCTATATGTCTAGCACCATGATCCTTGTCGGGTTTTGTCTGCTGGCCAACAGAAATCAGAGGTGTGCAAATCAGAGGTGGGCGCGATGCTATAGCATCCCTGAATTGTGAAAGCACCGGGCTCTGAAAAGCGAAGCTGCCAGGGGTACACCAGCATTATTCAAACCTCTCATCGGACAATAGAGCCTGGTTACATTGCTTTCCCCTGGGAAATTCCCTGAGGCAGGAAGGCGGTTGAACTACGGTGGTTATAACTTTGATATCCGAATGAATATCTGCTAGCCTCAGGCAACCAGGCTTCTGTTAATTTTGATCAGGGAGCATGATACACTGTGGCAAGCCGTGTCACTTAGGATTGTGTCTGCTTAGACATGATGCCTCTGAGTAATGTAATTTATATTTCATGCACAATTGAAGCAGCTAATGGTATAATTCTCCAAGGGGGAAACAAGTTGTTACAGCATTAATTACATTGCAGTTGCCATTTTTTTTTCCACCCTGCGCTGAGCACTTTCGAGTCATCAACTCATCAACAGCAATAGCTGGTA
>NW_010326508.1:8971-23942 GCF_000700745.2 Antrostomus carolinensis
CCCCCGGGCCCAGCCGGCGCTGGGTTGCGATGGCAGGCTGCCTCTTGCGTGTGCTGCCCGAAACTGCAGCTTGGCGCTGGGAGACAGCGTTTGGAGAAGCAGCCAGACGTGCAGAAATAGCGTTGGAGAAGTCAGGAGAGGGTGTTAATTCTGGGCATCCCAAGAGGTGGTGAATCCTTAAGTACCCTGGGATTGAGAGGAGGGATAGCTGAGTGCCTGTGTGTCTGTGTCCTCAGGGGCTCTCTCCAGTGACGGTGACTGCTAGGGAGCAAGGATAATTCAAGAAGCATAGGAAGAGTGGAGAGAAGTGCTAAAAAAACCTCTGATGTCTCTGCTAGCCTGGCTTTCCCCTCTGCACAGGAGTCACGGAGAGGGTGCCGTGCCTACCGCCTCTCAGCCGCTGCTGCAGCAGCAGCAACGAGAAAGCGTCTGCAGAGGAGACGAGCACAACACTACGAAAGCAAAGCAGCACCCAGGGATCACAAGGAGGAGGATTTGTTCGTGGGGAACAGCAAGCATCAGTTTGGCAGGCAGGAGCCTCGGGGTCTCACCCAGTCTCAGAGGTCGGGCAGCAAAGGGAGCTGGGGGCTCCCAGGCTGGCAGAGACAGCATGGAAAAGGCTGACCCAGCCAGAGGGCAGCCGGGCTGTGTGTGGGGGAAAGCCCCTGTGAGCAGAGCTGGGCGATGGCAGTGGCCTTGGGCAGGGAGAGCGGCCGAGGCAGCCTCAGGCAGGGGTTTGGGAACTGCTGGCTGTGTGTGGCTCTGGGCTACAACGACTGTTTCTTTTTCCAGTTTGCCTACGGCATCAAAAACCACAGAGCTAGCAGCTGAGCTGGGAGGAGGTGTAAAAATAGAGTCCCAGTTACATACCACGATACGCTCGGGCTGGATGTAACCCGAGTATGAACTGCCGTCAAAAAAAGATGAGAGAAGGGGAAAGGAAAGGGCAGGAGTTACACAACTTAGGCTGCTATTAAAAGCGCTGAATTAAAAATAAAACTCTGTGTGTGTGTTTTGGTCCAGCAGCACGTCTGGGAGGGAGCACGGCATGCTGTGCTGCCAAGTGTGAGGCTGGCATCAAGAGGAACATTTGTGTTCGGGCTTCCCACACTGTCAGGAGACTGGCAGGGTGGTAGAGATGATGTCTCTAACCAGGAGGAGGAGGAGGAGGACAGTGTGACAGGGTGGACAAGGGAGATGGGCTTCACTTAGGTTGAGAACACTGCCCATAGCAGCAAGCATCGTACGCACTGAGAGCCAGTAACTGTCTTCCTGGTAAGAAGCTGGTGGCCCAGACCACAGTGCTGCAGAGTCCCAGGGAGGATGCCAAGGAACATTTGCACTCCGTGTACTCAGGCACTAATTCTGTGCAATCGTTTATGTCAAACTATAAAGGAACTGAGTGCAGATCCATATGGAAAATGATGTTGTGCATCTATGCAGAGATATTCCAAGCATACCATGGGACATAAGATCTGAAGGAGGGAGGACTGGAAAATTATTCATTCATGGAGAAATGCAGCTTGTAGGAAGCCAAGATTATTCAGTTCAGTTGAAGTTTAAACTGGAAAGCAGCTTTGGTGGGAAAAAAAAGTATGAATAAATTGTTTCTAAAAATTCATTAATATCTAACTGTTTCATATCATCACTTCCGAAAGAAAATCTTTCTATGGGGAAGAGAAATTCAAGTATCATTCAGTAGGGGACTCAAGAACCATTCTCCAAGGGGAGGAGCACAAATGCATATATATAATGTGCCCTCAAAGCGGTTAAATATAAATCAGTGATTAAATAATATTAGCATATTAACTATTCATTGATGTGGGGACTCCGCCTTCCCAAGTGGATGTTCTCCCCCAAAGACTGTCACGTCCCCCATGCTCTGTCCCTGACTCTGTGGGGATGCTGCTGCTTACACAGGAGCCCATGAGGAGACACAGTAACCTTCATCCCCCTGGGATGTGTTGCTGGCTAACAGCTGGACACTGTCCAGCAGGATGAAATGTCAATTCTCAGTCTCTTTCTGCAGCAAAAACACAGTTGAACTCCACTCTGTAATATTTTAGCTGTGAACCTTAATCCACCGGTTTTAGCTCCTGAGGTATTTGGGATGTCTTTGCACTGTTCTGGTGACAGCAGCAGAGATGTACCTTCAGTTCCTTGTGAACCAAGCTCTGGATCCATTATCTGAGGAACGGGACCCTTTTTTCTTGGTCTCCATATAAATCTGAAAAACACAACGAGAGATTTGAAATAGATGTCCTCCTGTGGAGTAAGTCCTTTTGGCTGGTTGAAGCATTTCCTGGCACAGCCAGGAGGACAGGTACAGACAGACCCATGCTTGCTCCAGCCATGCTCAGGGCTAGCTAGATGCAAGCCACCTCCAGCCTGGCAGCCAGATAGCCACGGGTCAGCTGGAGACCAGCTCCAGGCTCGCGGGGGATCTGGCCACTACAGCAGTGTCTGAGCCAGCTCCAAGTGTCTGGGTCTGGCTGCAGTCCCTCACAGCTCTAACACTGACCCATAGTGCTGGTCACCCGCTGAGATCCGCTGGGCTCGTTGCTGAGTAAAAGTTGCAGTGTAAGCCAAGGCTCGGGACCCTGTCTCTGCACTGCTTTTTTCCTTTTTTTTTTTTTTTTTCCAGTACAGAAAATTCATGTCAGGGTTAGGGGGCCTTCTGCAGCTCATCACCTTGGGAAATCAGGCTGGTGATGTGGGGAACCTCCACGTGGTCTGAGGTTGCTGGCTTCAGGCATTAGGGATTTCTTTAGCTGTTTGTTTAAAATCAGAGCTGGAAGCTACACAATTTAGAGCTGGAGCTGAATTTCTGATTAATCTCCACTTGCAAGAAAAGTGTGTCAAATTTTTTTTTTCCTTAAGCAGTGAGGTAATTAAAGGAAGAACAAGGCAGATTTGCCGTTCTGGGAGCTGCTGCTGTATATCTGGGTTTCCACAGAGAAGGCTGGGTATTGCTATGAAGCCGTTCCAGAAGGAATGTCAGAAATATGCTTTTACTGATGAATAGGCAGGAGCCACGCTTTCAGATAGGAATATTTACCTGCCCTGCCATACACCCCAGCTGCTGCTATGTCCAATACATAATAATCTAATCCATTTTAATATCCTGCTACTCTGCAATAGCCAGGAATCTCTCCATTTGGAAGAAAGGGGCTGCATTAACATTCAGATTGTAATCCACACATCTTAAGAACATTTATAACTGCTGCTGTATACCCATGGACCTGGATCAGGGCTGGACTCCATATTCCCTCCAGCTCTCTAAAAATTCAGAGGTGTTTGATTCCAGGATCTTCCAGGGCTCCATTTTTCAACCTCAGATGCTGATCTCAGCCAAGCCTCTGTAACGTGCTTTTTGAGCCTCGTGCTGCAGCCTGCCCACTGCGCCGTGAGCGTTCTGCAAGCCACAGTCATGCAGCCTCTGCTGCAACTGGCCAACAGGTTGAACAAGTTGTGCCCATAGGAAATGATCTGGGAGGAGGAGACAAGGCTGTGGCGCAGCCCTTGAAGCACGAGCCACGGGAGGGGACTGCTCACAAAACTGAGACCCACTGAGGCTACTACTGCACAGCCTGGCATCTCCTGCCCATCCTCACACAAGAAGCTGCAGGGGAGGTTGGTCCATTCCCAATGGGTTCAGAAGAGCGTGCACAGGCTGTTGCTGTATGTAAGGCTGCAGCGATCTGTCTTTGACCTTTATGGTCCTCAGTCAAGTGAGGTGCAGCCTTGTCCACATGCATAACCATGTTTGCAACTCCTATGGCAGGGTAAATGCATCCCAGGCATTTAAATCCAGCCCCACCAGCAAGCCAGGTCCTGTTGTCCCTCACCCCACCTTACTGTGCCGCTCCATCTTCAGGCAGCACAGCAGTGCCAACGTCCAGCTGGAGCGGTGCCAGGAGCATGCACATCTGGGAAGGCTGGAAAAAAAGCAGCCAGAAATAGCCAGCGTTTCACAAGAAGCCTCATGGGGCTGGCACTGCTGTCCCACTCTGCCAGCCAGCAGAGTTCAGATAAGCTTTGACAAAGCATCCAAATTCTGTTTTAATTTCAGCCTTTTCTCGCTTTTGGCTCAGCATCAGCCTGGCAAGAGATGCATGAGAGGGGATGGAAAAGAAGGCGAGAGTGTGCCTGGTGAAGAGAAACCCTACGCCTGTACACATGCTGAAATGATTTTTGCCCCAACCTTGGGCCCAGTTGTGAAATAAGCATCCACACCTGCAAATGCTCCCTAAAAAGTAAATGGTGACAGATTTGTGTTTAACCAGCAAAAACTTCCACCCAGGCTTTCTTTCAAGATTAATCAGGTTTTGTTTGGCTTGCAAATATTTGCCCCCAGGAATGGGGAATTGACCCTCTCAGTTGGTGTCTAGGTTGGTCCTGCCACCCTCAATGATCTTGCGACTACCCACCTTCCCTTGACCCAATGGCCTCACTTTCTTTTGGTTAGAAGTCATGGCATGGAAAGGGAAGGAGTTAATAAATTCTTGCTTCCTACCCCAGCACAAGAATGGGATTGAGCCAAAACATGTAGGCAAACGAAAGAGGGTACCAGCTTGGCCATCACAAAACAGAGCGAAGTCCAGGGGAAAATGAACTTTGGCAGCTACTGGATGTGGATTTATCAGGCATGTAGGAGAAGCACTCAGCCTGCATGTCCGTTTGGTAGCTACCAAGCCTATCCATAATGGTGCTAAATGTGTAGTTGGCTTGCAAGTAAAAGCTGTTCATCAAGAAGAACCCTAAAACCACATAGTCATTTCACAAGAAACACCACAGCTTTCAGATGGTCTTTTAATCCCTGCTAGATATATGAGCACTCTTTCTTGTGGCTGAAACGGAATTTTAGGCTTTGAACTGGTTACCCATAGCCCTACCACTGACATATGATCTACTGCTAGAGCAAAGACCTCAGCAGAGAAAGAAAAGAGAGACTCCAGCAGTGGGTTCCTACAGATCCTGACAAGCCTCTAGCAATGCTGAACTGGGTGGACATGTATGTGTATTAGCGGAGCCCTGGCCAATTCAGAGAATAAAAACATGAGCCACATCCGTGTCATGACACCCAGCCCTGAGCACGTGCAAGAGGGCTTGGGGTACCTCTACAGACCTGGGAGTGGTCTGAGACCTGACAGCCAGTCCAGACCAGCAATTCACAGGACATTTTGGAAAGGAAAATAGGCAAGTGCAAAAAAAAAAAAAAAAAAAATCCCTCCTGTGTCCCAAAACTGATCCCAGATGAGTGTGCTTTATACAGGAATCACCTTGTACTGTACCATGGAAGCAGCAGCCCTCGCTGCCGCACAGACGGCAGTCCTTCCAGATTTAATGCAACAGCCATGTGTAATGACACACACAGTTCATCACAGAGGCAGGTAGCAGGGCCCTTCGCTCTCATTCATATGAATATAATGCCCACAGCAACGCAACGCATCAACATTTTTAGAGCCAACAGTTTGACTTTCATTGCTCTCTTATTTTTAATCATTTTAATCTGCTTTTTTAGCATTCTACTTCTTCTCCATTTTATTTCAAAACAAGACAAAAAGTATTCAGCAGCTAATACCTCTGTTTTTAATGGCTTGAAAAATAATGAAGGAACATTAAGCAGTTCCCGAGCCTTCCGGAGCATTGGTATTTTTAAAGATGAGATTGATCAAAGAGGCTGTGAACTCTAATGGAGACGGATTGGCTCAGCGCAGTAATGCCAGCACGGAGGCCGGTTCAGCATGCATCCCAGCCTCTTCCTTTCATCTGCTGTACACTCCAGCAGCCAAAACCTCTTTGCTGAAGCAAGACCCTGCCAAGTACGAAAAATCTTGCATTTCTTATAAAGGTCCAAGGATAAGAAACTAATTTTTGTACGAGCTGATTGTTTGTGCCACTGACAGAAAAATCCTCTTCCGGAGGCTGCTCTCGTGTGTCTGAGCTATCCCAGCCCCAGATCACACCACACCTGCATCGCAATGCAGGCAGCTCACTGTGCATGAGGAAGGCAGGAGAGGAGATTTTAGTCCACAGATTGCAACGTGAAGCGCTCAGCCTATGTGAGCTGTGTATCTGCTCAGCCTCCTGGTAAAGAGGGGTTTGGCAACCTGTGGGATGGCAAAGACCCACACAGAAGGCAGCACTGCTCCTGAGCCCGCCTCTGCATGGGTGTGAGGAGAGGCCACCAAGAACCCTGCCCTGCCACCAGCACCTGGAGACCCTTTGCACACCGTTGCTGCTGCTGCCGTGTCCTCAGCCAGGGCCTGTGCACACAGCTGGCTATGGAGAGACGTCTTGGCTTGCCTTGCTTTCTGGCTGCTCTGCTGAGTCCCTGAGAGGAGCGCAAGCATCCTGAAGGAATTTTATTTCTTCTTAATTTCTTTTTTTTTTTGTGGGAGGGACCCACCAGTTTTATAGCAGCCTATAAATCCAGTGGTACAGGAGGGACCTGATCTTGGACACCCGACAGTTGCCAGAACTGAAGGCGTGAGCCTTGGCTGCTAAATGAGGTGAAAGTCACCCACTCTCTATTCCCAGGCAGTGCTAAGACTTTGACAGGGACAATTGCTTTGGCAGGGGACCCAGCAATACATCTGTTGTCTCTCTAAAACTCGCTCTGCTATCTTTCTGTGGCAGTGCTGTTACTTTCTCCTCCCTGGGTGAATCCAGCTGAGCTTTTGAATGTGGAGCAGGGTGATGAGGTGTGGGGCAGTGAGGCAAGGAAGCAACTAGCAGAATTTTGGTGGGAGAGTAACCAAAAGAGCGGCTCATTGGATATGCACGGCACCCTGCATGCAGTTTGCACATGCTGTCTGTAGTAGAAGCCTGGACCAGAGGGCTTGAAGAGCCAGGAGGGACGCCCAGGGATGGGCTGAGACACCATGTGCTGAGGGCAGCCACCAACCCCAGCTCAGCTGCAGGCAGCTCTGCAGCGTAACAACACTGAACCCTGACATCCAAGGGCTTTTCCACCAAGGAGGGCTCTCTGGTAAACCTCTCTCCAGATCTCCCCTGCTAGCAAAATGTCAGTGCCAAGGCAGAGCTGCAAAGCTTCCACAGCCCATCCCCTGGAAACCTGCTGCTGCTTCTTTATAACCCCTGAGTCTGTAAACGTTGTTGGGGATAGTCTTCAATGCCCTAGGTTTAAGGCGATGTAGTGACTATAAACATTGTGGTTTGAATAAAAGAGTTGTGAATTCTAGATGGGTCCATTTACTGTTAAATGTCATATTTCAATATTTTAATGCTCGGTGTCCCAGGTGCTGCCCAGAAGGTGAGAGTGCACACCACAGCACACAGCGGTTTCGTTGTAAGCAAGCAGACAGTATCGCACAGGTAGGACAAGGAGGCCATAGAGTGAGGTGGCTGTGATTTAAAGTTTTGCCAGCACGGCTGTGTCACATAGGAATGTAAAGAAAACACCTCTCTGACCCAGCACGAGTGCAGCCTGTTACAGAGCCTTGGCTGGTCCCGGGGTTTCATCTCATCAATGCTCGCTGTTCACCCCTGCCCACTAATTATGGTGATGGTGATGGAGAAGCCGTAGCTGCCCACCTAATTCAGTCACAGCAGAAAACTCATCAGATACCCTGTTCCCACTCCTTCATTTTACATTAGCACCTTGTTATCACAATGGTAGTACTTTATAAATAAGCAAGGTGCACACAGATTACTGTGCCTTTTATTTGTGCCATCATTATTTTTCCTTTTGGAGGCTACTATTTTACTTGTGCTCTGTTTTTATAACTCTGCTCTTTTCTTCCTCAACTGCTTTAAGAGTGTGGAAGGCAAGATTTAATGCACCTGAAATATCTCAATTAGCCTCATCACGCTAATAACTTAAAGGAAACAAATAAATACTAGAGATTGTGGCACTTTGGAAATTCCCCTGTGCTGCGGGAAGAAGGCCTGCTGGTCAGGGCACATTGATTTTTTTTCTGAATCCATCCACGCAGGATTCAAGGACAGGACAAAACACTATTAAGTCAGCAAGCAGAATGCAGTAAATAATGAGCAAGCTGGAGAGGGCTGGAGCTCTGTGCTGGCTGAGTCCAGATATAAATTGTGGTGAGCTATGCGTCTCGGCACCACAGTGACACTGTCTACCCGTCTGGGTTTCCCCTCCGCTCTGGAACAGGACCTGGAAAAACCAGTTGAGACTGCAGAAGTTTTGCACATTGTTTTCATTGGGGAGACAGAAATAAACTCCTTTCTCCCCTCCACGAGAAGATCTGCTGCTCTGGAAACCTCCATGGATAAAAACCACTGCTACTGTTGGGGCACAGTACGTCTGTGCCAGGCAAAGGCTTTAGTACAGAGGAAGTTATGCTGGGGAAGCAGAGCTGCTACCAGCGGGGTTTAACTGGGATAAGCTGTGTCAAAGCACTTTGCCATCAGAGTATTGCTGCTATACCTGTGCTTTTCCTTGTGTAGAGATGCTCTCTGGCCTAAGGCTTGTCTGTGAAGGAAGGAGAGGGGATTGTCCAACAGATAAAAGCTTTCCACAGAGCAGCAGGAGGTAGAAGGCAACCCATTAGCTTTTCTGCTCCTTTGTTTGCCTTTATCGTCTCCAATGCTCCACTCCATGTACTTCAGCATGTCAGCTTCTCCCAGAGTTCAGGGGAACTAATCAAGTACGTAAAATGCTTTGTGTGATCAAGTATTTGCAGGGCCAGGGTCCTGGTTAAGTGACGCAGGGAAACTGGAGAAGAGAGGAGGCCCCTGCTTGAAGACTCACTGCTGCTCTGATGACTCGGCTGCCTCTCATGCTTTGGCCCACACAGAGCTGCAATGCTGACAACCCTTTGGGAGGGTGATCAGAGCATCCCTGCAGAGCACCAGGCATCACTTGTGACTCCTAGTTGCCAGTTCTTGTGATTTAATCACCAGCCTTACTATTCACTGTGGTTTTCTTCCAAAAAGTAACCACGTGCAGCAAGAATCTCAGCTTTCCTTTTCTGGAAAACTCTGTTGCCTTCCCTGTTACAAAGAAAACCTCAAAATAGTTGAATTCAGTACTAACTGATTTGACAGTTTGGGACACTGATGTATGACACTTGGGCTCCGGGACAGACTGGTAACATTGAAAGAATATGTATCATCTAATAGAGTTGGAAAAGAAAAAAAAAAAAAAAAAGCCGTGTTCATTCATTTTGAAAACATAAAAATTGGAAACCTGGAAATAAATTAGAAAAATGTGATCTCAATTTACATTAGCTCTGGGAAACAGTTGCAGTTACTGACCTTGTAGATACGTGAAAGGCTCTTCAGTGTTACTACTGAGATTATGTCAGTGCTGGCATGACAAGGCAGCTGGAGATGAGCTTTTCCTCTGAGCTACTCCTACAGTAACTGGTCTCAGCATCCAGCTCTGCTCCTGCCTCCAATTCATGTTTAGTTACTTCTTTGTTTTTCCTTTCTTTTCCCTTTTCCCCTCTTATCCGCTTCAGTACCCTTAGCAGCATGTGCAGGTCCCCCCAGGGTTATCATCAGCCTGGTACATAGTGGGTAGGGGAAGATTGATTCAATGGGATGTCCTCCAAGACCTGGAGCAACTCTGACAGCCATTCACTCTTTAGCTCGCCCTGCCTCTGTCCCTGCACACTTTATGCTGGCCCTGGGGTCTTCAGGGAGGGTGGCCTGCACCCAGGGTCCATCTTCTTCCTTGCAGTGGAGCACCACTGACACCAGCGCTGACACCCTGACCGCAGACAGTGCCCTGGGATGGTTTAATCCCCTTTTCTCCCTTGGTGGAGACAGAGAAAGGCATCAACAGGGACCAGCAGATGCCATTTGGCTTTGGCCCTTCTCTCATACAGGGCAAGAAGCCACAATCTCCTGTGACAATGATGTCTTGAGTCAGTCCTAAGAGTATCGCGAAGCAGTGCCCAGTAGTTTAATTTCATTTCATTTTGGGGAATTCTCTCTAAATCATTCTGCTTAATGCTTGACATGTTTACAAGCTGGTCACTAACTCAGTACCTGGGATGAGGCACAAGAGAAACACCACATACTTTGGAAATGAAGTTGTGGAGGCCAAACTTTTTTTTCTGGCTTAGTCTTTAATGTTGTAAAAGAAAAAGAAAGAGCAGCAGCATGAAAAAAAAAGGCCAAAAGAGCATATGATGCAGAATAACCTATACCATAAAGTGGTCATAACAAGCCTTGAGAAGGCAGTTCAGGTGTGTTAAAGCATGTGACTTCTAGTCCAGATCTTATTTCCCACATTCATCTTATATCCAACGGTCAGGAAGGAGCTCGTTACAAGACACTGCTGAGGTCTTCCCCCTGCAAAACCCATGGCTACAAGCTCTCCCCTCCCCAGGCAGAGCACCCAAGTGAAGATTTAGGTGACACGTGTCATCAGGCTGCCACCTCACCCATGTAGGAGGATGGAGTCACCATGCTAAAAGAAGGGCCAGTCTTGGACCTCAGAGCTGTGAATATCCCTGTTTTGCAGGAAGCTGTGGAAACAGCCCCTCTTATCTCAGCCCCACTGTCACTGTTTCCAGATGCTACTGTTTGATGCTTCTGCATGTCAGTGTTTCTATCTGCCTGGCACCCTAGTCAGGCTTCATGCCCTGCCTAGTCTCCAGTCCTTGCATCTCAAGTATTTCTGAGCAGAAAAGGTCAATTCCTACCACCTGGACTGCAGCAGGGTGGCAGCAGACACATAGGCTCAGAGGAAGTTATTTGTTGGCCCATTCCAGTACCAAACACAGGTGAGCTGTAGCTGGGCTCTCCTGGTGATAACCAGTAGTGGCACTGATGGCAAGCCCTGGCCCTTGCAAAACTGGCTTCTGCCACAGGGAGAGGAGCACATGGCTACATCACCTTGCATGTCAGACATGTTTTGAACTGGGAGATTTCCTCACCTAACAACTGGGGTTGTATTTCCAGCATCTATTGCAATGATGTTATTCTTTTGTGCATTCAGCCACCCCTGCTTGCACAGGCTGCACTGTCCCCGGTGCTGGCTTGCTCCAAGCTTGCCTTTTAACATTTAATTCTCAGAAATACAATGATTGCCAAACCCTTTCCGCACCCCAATTTTTAGAGGGATAATTATTAAACTGCACTTGAAAAAAGTAGGGTGGCAATTCTCATGAACGAGCGATTTTCCGCTCTAGTGAAAGGGGCAAGTTGTGGGGTTCTAACCAAGACAGGAATAAGATTAAGGAACTCCTCATTTACCAAATTAGAAATCCCTCTACAAAAGAGAGCAGGTAGGAAAACTGAGGGAGAACAGAGCAGCCTACAAGCAGGACCAGTGGAGGAAAGAAGAAATAGGCCCCTCCCTGGAAGTGTTTAAGGCCAGGCTGGATGAGGCTTTGAGCAACCTGGTCTAGTGGAAGGTGTCCCTGGTGATGGCAGGGGGGTTGGAACTAGATGATCTCTAAGGTCCCTTCCAACCCAAACCATTCTATGATTCTGTGATTCTATTTCCAAATGGAGGTTGAGCCATACGTGAAATGGTTTACGTGCTCTGCAAGAGAAGGGTGTCACGGCCTGTGTGACCAGAAAGTCCTTTGTCCCCTGCACGAGTAGTGCTTGTCAGGAGATGTTAAGCACTAAAAATCTGAAAAGTCCCCAGGGGATTTACCAGCTCAACATGAAACATTTTATCAGAAAAAAGTCTCATGGGTCTAGGCTAAATGAGAGGATCCTGCCTCAAAACAAGATAGTCAGGGCTGTCCCCTCGTGGATTTGAGCCCCTGGTCTGAACTTGGAGAACAGACTTCAAGCTGTTTTCTTAACCTCAGCTGGGTCTGCAAGTCTCCTCAACATCTTTTTCCTCTTTTCTTGCTGAGAAGGAGAAGAGGAAAGGTTCAAGGCATCAATATTTTCAGGCCCAAAATAATCTCAACCTGTTCCATGCCTGGCTTCAAATCCTAGCTGTGAGACGGGTAGCACCATACCTTCAAAACAGCCCCTGATTTTGGATGCTGTGTGGAAGGTGCTGGCTGCGCACCTCCTGTCACACATGGCACATTCCAAGGCAATTCCCACGTAACCTCAGCCAGCACCTTCCCTCTTGTCAGCCGCCCTTTTCCTAGAGCTAGCCCTCATGGACCTGTGCACAGAAAGCCATTGCTGACTTTGTCCCCCATGGAGGCTTAACCCCTTAATCACTGCCCCTGGCTTAACCTGGGCAGGGGGAGTCCTGTTAAAACACTTCCTTGTCCCTGTGCTCTCCGTGGGGAAGAAAAACTCCCCTGCACAGTGAGAAGGTAGTGCCTGCGGTGTGCCACAGATGTAGGTCCCGGGGGAGTGCTCTCCACCCTGAGCTACACAGAGTATTGGCCTCTTGCCATGCTTGCCCCAGTCCTGTGATTGCAAGCCCTGACCTTCAGTCAGTCCCCTTCGTCCCCTCCTGTCCCCAAAGCCCAGTTAGCTGGCCTTAGCATCCCATTGGGGACCGCTGCCTTGGCAAAGAGAGTGGATGCTCCTGCCTGGAAGGCAATGGAAAGTGAGGACAGGAACGGAGCTCAACCCAAACCTCTCTGCGGGAGTCTGGGGACACCAGAGAGGATGTCCCGGTGCACAGTGGTACAAGATGGGCTGGTGCAGACCCAATATCACAGTGCCCTGGCCTTGCACACCTGGCAGCCTGGGACAGGTCGTGTCACCAGTACAGCCCTTTTCCTCTGCTCCTTCTGGAGCCCTGGCTGGTGGGGAAGCCCTCTGCCTGGTTGATAATGCCGCTGCACATGCTTTTTGTTTTTTAAGCTGTTGCTCTCAAACAAAAGTGTTCAGATGAAAAATAAACCTCTTAAAAATCCCAGCCTATTCACTCCTGGCAGTCTGGTATTCCTTCAAACTGTCAGACTTAGCAGATTGTTTACTGGAAACGGTTCAATTGGCAGGACCTTGCGCTGTGCAGATGAAATTTTAAAACCTCGTTTCTTGTTGCGCTCAAAGTCTCTTTTTTTCCACTACATGGCTTCACAGAATTATTATTCACTTATTTCCCATTGAATCAAAAAATACCCGCTCTCTTTCATTTCTGCGGTAAAAATGTGCAAGGGATATTGGCCCTCATGCTTTAGGACACAAGCCAGCAGCTAAGTGCTTGGACTGGAGATAAAACTTTCCCCAATGGGCACAGTAAGGCAGAATGGTCAATTATCCCCAAAGCATCCCACCTGGCCAGGATGGAGAGTCACACTCTTCAGCTGGACCATCAAGAAGTGCACTGCATGGCCCTCTGTGGGCCTCCCAAGGGTCTCCTCATCTGGAGAGCTCTCACTGTAATACAGAAAAGCTCCTGCAACTCCTGATCTTGCAGGTTTGGGCATTTCTCTTTCTGTGTGCAAGCACAGCAGGAGAAAGAGCTTTAACCTGCTTTGTCAGGGTCCCATTGTTGCCTTTACAGTTTCCTGTGAGCAGTTAACCTGTGGGGCTGGGGCCCCCTGCTTTGCCAGTGGTTTTGGGTCAAATGCCCACTCCTCTGGTTAGATGAATGCCTGCCAGTCGCCAGCAGCTGCCTTTACAGTTTCCTGTGAGGAGCTAAAGCTATGGGGCTGGGGCCCCCTGTTTTGCCAGTCTCTTTGGGTCAAATGCCCCACTCCTTTGGTTAGATGAATGCCTGCCAGTCGCCAGCAGGAAAGACCACTGCAGCCAACTTCATGAAGTTTGTTGGTGCTTAAGACAGAAGAACCTGCCACGGATCTGGGGTCTTCCTAGTTCCACCTCCCCGTGGCCCATGTTTGGAGTTATACCCCAAATCCTACCATTTGTAGAACACCTTTGGCTGCTTTGGCCTCTAAGCAAAATGTTAAAAGGGTCCATATGCTCCTCTGCTGCGGCAGTGCCTTTGTTAGTTGCCTGTTAGGTGGTTCAGGGCTAGATATGCCTTCTGGGCAGGATATCTTCCTCTTAGGCCTCATCTCCCACACTGCTTCCACCAGGCAATATTGGTGCCCAGCAAGGCTTGGAAGTGCAGGGGACTTGCGTCCTAAGCAATGCATGTTTGGGTGGCAACTCTGACCCGGAAGACATTGCTCTGGCCTCTCTGATCTGATGCACTTCTTTTAAGGATGCCAGGATTTTTAGGAAGGAGCCAAAGCTGTCTGCTCATCTGCCACAGTTTCTTCCACTCATCCCTGGTTCTTAGCCTGCTGCTGACAACTTCCCTCATCATGATGCTAAACTTAAATAAGTCTATTCCCAAACTGGATTGCCTCTGTGGCAGTCCCCAAGGAGCCACACCTGCACACAGCTCTCACTTGCCAAGTGTAGGAGGTGGTCTAGGATTTCCATCAACACTTGCTGGTCATATCTCACTAACCTGAAAGTTGTCTTCTCCTATGCCAGTGTCAAAACAAGTTGTTCCAAGAAACAGTTTCTCATGCAGTCAATGAAATTACCTCCAGAGAGGGGCCTAATGTGCCATTCCCAGTCATCAGAGGATGTTCCGAAGGCCCATAATCACTCTGTCAGCAGATGGAGCAACTTTCCTTATACTCGTCTCCTCACCATTAACCCAGCCAGAGATCCTTGTTCCCCTTGCTCACAGCTGCATTTCATAACTGAATAGATTGCACCCTGCAGCCTTACCCTCACCATGGTGGTCCTTCATGGGCACCTCTGCACTGCAGGATTCATGCTGCTGTTGTCCCAGCCTTGTGGGAAACCTCTCCCAAAGCCAGCCTCTCTTTGATGAGCATTTTCTCATGTTAATAAAACGAAGAATTAACAGGGCAAAACCACACAGACAATTAGCACATACAGCCCCGAGGCTCTGACTTTACTTCTCCTTCCTGTCAGAATCCTGCTCCCTGTGCCCCCTCAGAGGACACTGAGGTTCACTGGATGACCATTTGGGTTGTGTGGAATGTACCAATGTCCCCCAGTAAGGGAAAACAGTGCTTAAAATGAAGATGGGGACTGAAAAGCATAAAACATCAAATTTTGCAACTTCTACCTCTGTGCTTTGATGGGATGAAGACTGGGAGCTTGGATA
>NW_010326508.1:23983-31282 GCF_000700745.2 Antrostomus carolinensis
TGGCAGTTCACTTCTTGCACTGCAGAGCGCAGGTGATCCTCTCCACAGCGGGGGACAGACAAAAAATGGTTGGGAGGGCATCACTAGCAAAGCTGCCTGCTGCCAGGAGAGACACAGGGCAAGGGGGGCTGTGGTGAGCCGCCTGCCCAGTGCTGGGTCTGAAGGTGGCTGGGCTTGCTCCAACAGAGGCTCTGTCAGAACCGTGCAGACACACCTCTTATTCTTGCTGAAGTAGCACAGATGTTTTTTTAAGCTATGCTTTGTGGTGGGAATGCTCTGTTAACCAGCAATGTGTATTTCTTCTTGAATACAGGTGGTTCTTATTTTAGTTACTGCACAGAGTTCCCCACTGAATCAAGCATTGCTCCCTTCCTTCCCTATTCAGGCTTCCCCAAACACCTCTGGGGCAGAAAATGAACGCTGGCACTGGGTCCTTACCCCCAGCTCTCTCCAGATGTAGGCAGGAGGGACAAACTCAGCCTGCACCACACCCCTGCGCTGCATTTACATGCTCAGGATCTCCTCTCTCCCAGAAAATCGAGTCATTCAGTAATGACATTCCCCAATCATTGCAGTGCTGGTGTCACAATCTGATAGATGTACCCGTGTCCAGAGGTCACTACCACGGGCTTTTTCCTTAGAGGCACCGGTGGTCCTACCCGCCTCCCACCTCTCCGTACCAGCAGGGTAAGCCAGGCCCGGGTGTCACACATGATGTACATCACAATTGCGTGTAGGATAGCTGTCTTGCTCTGAAATAACAGCTGATTCCTGGCTAATAGATTCAGTAATCTGACACACGGGCTGTAATAATTGTATCTGAACAAGGCAGGCTCCAGCCTCTGCCAGCCTTATTAGAATGAGTGATTGTTTCCATCAGGGATGTAGCTCTGGTGCATTCACCTTTCCTGGGCTCCGAAATACAAATTGAGCTTCTGACCTTGGTGGATACAGTAGCTGACCTATTTCCTCCTTTTTAAATAAGGAGAAAACAGACTTTGGAGGGAAAGTGGTTGCTTTCTGCAGGACTCCTTCTGCTGAGCTCCTCACTATCTTGAGATCTTAGTTAAATATTTGGCCTGCCATTATTAGCCAGGATGACAGTCTGCCTTAACCACTGCGCTCCTTGTGTGAGGCACAGAGGCACAATCCTTTCTTCCCGCTGGGTCTGGGTTTATTCCTAATTTCTCTGCTCCCCAGCACAGCGTGGCTATCGAGGGCAGCCCCTTTTTGCTGTGGCTGTGTGGACAAGTGGTCTCAGCAGCTCTGTCCTAGGGGTGTTTGTACTGCGGTGTTGTGGTTTAACCCCAGCCAGCAGAATAAGCACCACTCACTCTCTCTCCCTAGCTGGGATGGGGGAAAGAATTGGGAGGGTAAAAGTGACAAAACTCATGGGTTGAGATAGAGATGGGTGAGGGTCAAAAGTACACCACTGCTGAGCAGTGCCCCTGCCACCACTTCCCTGCTCCTAGTCTCAGGCAGTGCAGGAGGGGCTCTGCCAAGGCGGTGGGCAATGGCCCCCCCTGGAACTGATGGGGGGGCACTGTGGCTGATGCTGGTGGGTTTGTAGCAGTTCCTAGGCTTGCCCTGTGTGGAGAAAGAAATGTTGTCCACTGTGCTTACAGCAACGACGTGGGAAATGCAGGGAGGAAATGCAGGGAGGGGATGACTCCCAGGAGACTTCCCCTGGGAGCCACAAGACCATCCACTGAAATAAAAGCACCTTCTGTCCTCACAGCCAGGAGCCGTCCCGCTGCCTCCTTCAGTCAGCAAATCAACAGGCCTCATTCACTAATCCTAAATTTCCCTTGTGATGTGCTGTGCGAGGCAGGTTTTCCAACAGGCTGAAAGCTCCATCCCGTGCTGCAGCTGTAAATATAGCTGGGAGGGCGATTTAGCCACGGCACCCCCCTCCCCTCTGCATATTGCTTTTCCTGAGGTTAAATGTCAAACATCTCTAAAATATCACCCGAGTCTGCAAACAGCACATGCTTCGGGAGGGATCCAGCCAGGCTCCCCCCAAGGCTCTGCCCTGATTTATGGAGGTGTGTGGCACAGAGCCGTAAATCCGGGCATACATCAGATAACGTCATGAGAGGACGGCGCGCATTTTGTCAGAGCTGGGACGCTAACACAGGGAGGGTAGGAACACGGACAGCCCCAGGGCACACAGCTTGCTTTTCTTTCTCCATCAAAGATGGCAAGAAAAAAAGCTGTCCTGCCTTGATGGCTTCGCGGAAAATTGCGACTGAACTCAGCAGTCAAGGCACCGGCAACGTCGTGGGAGATTCCTGCCGCTCCGTCTTGCTACTCCTCTTTAAGTGAAGAGGAGGGCTGGGTTATGGACCATGGGCAAGTCCTATAGGGCTGGTGGCTTGGCTCAAAAGAGGGAGCCAGGCAGGCCATTGGAGTGGTGGGAAGGAGATTTATGTCTTTTACTGTCCATCTGCAAAGCAAAACAAAAATAGCTGAAACACCGGTTTTCTGCTTTATCGGCTCTGTGAATAAGCATATAAATTTCTGTGACATTTCTGGAGGCTTGCTGAAGGGGAAAAAAATTCATCCCTTAGGACCTGGCCAGCAGCAGTGGCAGCATATGGTCTGCTGAAATCAGTGGCTGAGTGCATTTTGTGTGTGTTAGCATTAAAAAGGTGACTTTGCAAGTAATTTCAGAAGAGGGGTGGGTTTTTCTCTTTTTTTCCTATTTTTTTTCTTCTTCTTCTTTTTTAATCCTGTCTAAGCTGATGCAGCTGTCGTAGCCAATAATTCTCAAGTACAGGAGCTGGGCTGCGTTTTGTTGATTGGGAAGCGCGAAGGGTGCAGACTTCGTTGCTGGCTTTTGGCCGCCTGGTGGGAGCAGGTTTGGCCTCTTCCTGGGAGGCAAAGGGGAGACAGGCAAAGTCCTTGGTGCAGGTGAAAAAAGGAGTTGGATATGTTTTCTTTTTCCTAGCAGATGCAGCTCCCTCGGAGAAGGAGTCGAGGCCCTGTAAGTCCATGGGAAATCTGCTTCAGTCTCCCGGCTGCAGAAAGATGGCCGGGGACCACCATTTCAAAGGTGGAACTCACTAGGGGAAAAACAAATACAAATAGGCAACTGTTTACTGGAGATAAAACGTGGCTTCTTCTCTTTCATCGTCAACTAAAACCTGGTGTTCTTTCCGGTGAGGGAGGCAGGAGCCGTAATGCGCTGTCAGAAAGATGTCTTTCAGCAAGCAGCACCTCTGGATGTTTATCTCCCTGCCATTGTGCTCCAGTGCTTTGAAATGTAAAGGGAAGACGCTGCTAATCACACTGTTGCTTAAAGATCAACAGCCAGGCGAGATGTACTTTGTCACGTTTCCTCTTTGGTCTCTTTTTTTCTGTAATGAAAACGGTGACATTCACTGAGGCTTGTGCGCCAGCACATGGCAGTGGGTTTTTAATGAATCACTCCTGCCCTTTTCCCTGGGCTCTGGCTGAGGGGTGCAGCCAGAGCTGCCTCTGGAGCATGCCGATTGCGGACCCAGCCACTGCAGGAGAGCACCTTGGTATCACAGCTGGTTGCCTTTGCTTCGGATCGAATCCATCCCATGTTACATTTGAGTCGTATCATTGAAGTCAGAGAGGATGCGAGATGTAACCAAAGGCTGAAAGGCAAAAGTCTGATTTGAGATTTCTTATTACTGGGAGAACAGAGAGCTTTAGGGGTATAAAAAAGGGAGAGTGTGGAATAAAGGAAAGAAATGAACCTCAATATATAAGACACCTCTTCCTCCCATGATGCTCTAGGTCAGTAAATGTCAGCAGAAAGGAAGAACTAGGCACAGAAATCTGGAGCAGCACTTTATCAAAATTATGTGGCTGAAGGGAGAGGGATATTTTCATTTTAAGCCAGGAATTTCTCATGCTCCTATCTTCTTAACTGTGAGATTGGCAAAGAGCTCTTTGCTTCTACATTCCGCTACATCCTGCACATGGGGAAAACACTGCAACTGAAAGTTGTACAAGGACCATAGGGAGAGGGAGAGAAATTTAGCTCCTCTCCTAATGCCAATTAAGTAGAGCAAACAAAGAAAAGAGCAGAAATGTGAACCACCAGTTCTTCCCCAGCAAAGGCTCCGCTGAATCCTATTACAGGGCTATATCAAAAGCAATAAAAAAATTTCATCTTTTGCCTGCCTGATGGCCAAGGGAGGTATCATCAGTCAGCAGTGAGAAGGATGGGATGCACAGCAGATAAAGCCGAATAACTGAACAAATGCATCAGAAGCTTATGTGTCAGGCATCAAAATACTACCTCTCCAAGCCAGCTGTACTGGCTTTCACCAAACCTTTTTTGCCCCATTCCCGTTCTTCTCCATGAGTGGCTTCCTGCCTCTCAGACTAGAGGTGGTTAAGCGCTTCCTTGGAGCACAGTCAGGGGGAAGCAACGGCTTATGCACAAGCCTCGGTCCCTGTGCAGCCTAGGAAACACCATGCATTTTTGAGTGTCATCAACCAGCTTTTCTTCCGTCAACAGTTTCTCTTGCTGCCACGGGTGCGGGGTGCCTGGTGCTGAGCAGGTCTGTGGATGGCTTCAGGTTCCCAGCGAAGCCCTGGGTACCTCGAGGCATGGTGCTTGCAGGGAGAGCAGACCAACAGCTGCTGAAGTGATAGATGTGTGTCCCTGGCAGAGACCAGCCCGTCTGTAGCAATGTAAAATTGAAGGGTGAGCTCTCTGTGTGACAGTCAGGCTGCCTGCATGCAGCTGACTTAAGGATGAGGGGCTACACAGTGCTAAGCATGCCGCTCACCTTCTGGGCCCCTTCCAACATGATAAATACTTATTTAGATGATGCCCTGCAATGTGCAGTTGGTTACGACCCGTAAATCCTGATGTTAAATCGGTAAAATAAAAATCCAGTGCTGCGTCAGCTCAGCCTTTGAGAAGGCAAAGCTGATAAATAGGGTTTGATTGGCTCTTTCTACACCAATGCCCCAGAGCAACACCCTCTGCACGAGTGTGATACTGCTGCAAGCTGACAGTACAAAGGACAGACGCTTACCCGTGCCAGCCATTGAGCCAGCTGCCTGGATTAACCCTGATTTCCTTTCCTGACACTCCTTTCTTCTGCTGAGGAGGGAAACCAGGCGTAAGAGCGAGTCCCTTTGCCTGTCATGCTGAGAGTGTGGTGCTGGCAGCGTAATTCAGTGTGCTAAGCCTGGTTCTCCCCTCCCTGGTCCCCGCTCTGCGGCAGTCTAGCTCTGTAAGAGCAAAGGATTTACACCATATTACACAACCAGTGTGAGAAGGATCAGGCTGTGACAGTCCCGACTCCCAGTGTCTCGGGAAAGGCAGAGACCAGCAGCCTCCCTTGCATCCCTTTCCCACCTCCCCTTGAGCTCTTTGTATCAATAAGGATTTCCCAGGATACGTGTGGAAGGAGGGCATGTGGGACAGCCTCCCCCACGCATCTTTTCAGATTTAGCCTAAATGCCTATGTGAGGAGTCCCACTGTCTCCAGCAGCAGAGCAACCAACTCCCACCACCCCACACCTCTGTTGGGATGAAAAAGTGACAATAAATACAAATCTTATCTGTCTAATAAGGCGAGTTGCCTGCACGGCAGGAAGGAGCCACTCTATCGAGATGGCATCTGTGCCTGCCGAGGCAACACCCTGAATTCAGCAGCAGCCCAGCCTCATCGGGGAAGGGAAGAGCAAGAGGCAGCCACGGTTTTCCCACTGCCTTTTGGCATGTCCCCAAGCGATCCTGGCTCAAGGTGGTGCCAGGAGTGGTACCTGTCCAAAAGGACCCTTAGCTCCCAGGGGATGCTCCGCTCCTCCCTGCTGTCTGTGTGCTTGCTAGTGGCCGAGCTGATGAGACACAAGGAATTCAGTGCCAGAACATACAGCCAGTACACTGCTTTTCTGCTGATCCCCACTCACTACCAGCTGGCCCAGGGCTTTCAAGAAATCAGCCCTGGGTGGGAGGCCAGCTGCCTGGAGCTGGGCATGAGCGAGGGAGAAGATGCTGGCTACTGGACAGTGGCACCTCTAACCCCCTCAGTTCCTCCGGGCATCCCCCTTGGGAAGGCAGCCCCTATGCCAGAGAGCTCAGGGCTGCATCCCTCAGTTGCCTAACTGGGGGCTGCTTCCCACCATCTCCAGTTACCTCAAGGACACCACTCCATTGCAGCAGGGGATAACCTATGTCATGTCTTCATCAGCCCTAAGTGACAGAGATGTGATCTTCCTGGACATTAATTAATTGGAAATGTTGGGTAGGTCAGAAATAGCCACTCCCCAACCTGTCTTCTGGCCCTGGTACCAGCTTCCTGAAAGATGTCAAGTGTGGACCGATGATGGTTATACCCACTGTAGACAGAAGATGGGATAGGAAGCAAGGTACAACAACTCACATTGATTGTGGGAGCGCAGTGCAGAACTATAGCACAGGACAGGCATCTGCATTTCAGCATATATGACTGGGAAACAAAGATTAGAGCTGTAGGAACATTTTGGTTTTCACCGATTCACCATCCAGAATGAAAAACTGAAGGTGAGGGAAGGGATATGTCCTTCAGGCTCAGCCCAGCAAGCAGGGTTTTTTACTCAGGTCCCTCAGGGGGGAAGGGATGTAAGCAAGTTTAGAAGCAAGACATTTAAAATGAAAAGGCAAAATGTTTGTAAACACAAAGGGTTTTGACTTTTTAAAACTCTCTCCTCTTGGCTGACCATTGGTTAAAGTTGGCACAAGCGAGTAAACCTTGGTTTGCAAAAAATTGCAGTCAGTGCTAAGATGATGTGTAATAGGAGACGAATTAGTGTGGGACCAAATGTCTCTGCTAAATGAGAGGACTGTGCGGGCGATGCTCTTGTTAAACCATCTGCCAGTAAATAGGTTCTCTCTTGCTATTTGTCCATCTAAGATAATATTGTAGAAAAACTGTACAGATTACCCTCAAATAAGTAACTCTCAATATGCCTATATGCCTTTTTTTAAAAAATAAAGAAAATGACCTGCATCTCAAATGTAAACTTTTCTGACCACTCAGTAAAAGAAGTAAGAGTCTTCTGATAAATTTTCTCCCTTATTGCTGAAATTTCAGCTGAGGAAAAAAACATCTCGTGCTTCTTTCTCACACATCTAAATTCTGAAGGATCAGCTGTTTTGTGGGGGAGGGATAATAACTCCCTGTTTTTAACATCCAACTCGAGACGTTTGTGAAAGGGATTATACAGCACCTTTCCCGCCCATATCAAGGGACTGAATGTGATGACCAGGGAGGGCACCTCCACTCTCATGTTTAATTCAGGTGCTGTTTTCTGTCTCAAAGG
>NW_010326508.1:31313-52902 GCF_000700745.2 Antrostomus carolinensis
GACAAATTTAAGTTTGCGTGAGCTCGACTCAGCCACTCATGGTGTTATCCTGGTCATCACTAGAGAAGAGCTTGGGGTCTACACTTTGACCTTGGGGTTTCTTCCTAAGTAAGAGTAATACACCTATGCCTAAGCAGCCAGTAGCACTGTCCCCAGCTTACAGAAGGCAAGAACAAGGCACTGGGGACAAGGACCTTTGTCAAAAGCCACTAGCATGGTAGGAGCAGCCAAGGGGTACAAACAACCCTCTGCTTCCTAATCATGGTCTGCTCCCAAGACAGTGGATAGACATGTATGTGACCACACCTGGCTGCCTTTGTCTCCCTATGTCTTTAGTTTGAATAGGCATATGAAGGGCACAGACTGAAGGAAGAAGTCCCAGGGGCTGCTGGAACCTAGCAGGCTTCCAGGTTTCTCCTACCAGCACAACAAAACCTGGGGTGAGGACAAGGGCCAGCCTTGCACGTAGCTGTCCTAGCACTGGACACAGGGAAGATGGGGGTAAAGAGGTGGCAGCATAGTGGAAAGAGGGGAAGAGGAAGGTGATTGGGGGAGGAAATGGAAGAAGGATTGAATGGATCAAGGAAAGGGATAAGGAAAGAGAGGAGAGAAGATTCACTGGTGATGTGGAAGACAAAGGCAAATAATGGTAGTGGTGGTGGTGAGCAGAAAGAAAACAAAAGGTAATGAAATGGGAGAAAATCAGAATAAAGCCAGGAAAGGAGAAGCGGAGGAAAGAGCATCCATCCTGCCAGCCTTGGTGATGGCTGTTATTTGCAGATAGGAAGAGCTGCCTGCGGAAAAGCTGATTGAGGCTGATTGAGGGAAAGAATGAGCCACGTGTGACAGATGTTAGTCACTTCGCGTAATGCCCTGTTGGAAGGCACTCAGATGCTGCAGGGATGGCAGCACTCGAAGAAACTGCATGGAGCACAGCAGCCCTGGGAGCAGGCGGGAGGGAAGATGAATGGCAGGAGCGCTCCAGTCCCCTGATCTCAAGACGGGAAGAAGAGAGAGCTGAGCGGCGGGCTCTGCCTTTTACATATTTCCTGCCTCCCTCTTTGCTTGATCATTCCCTCATCCAAAACCAGGAGATGGCCGAAGCAGATGGGAACTCTCACTCCTTCCTGTGGGGAGCTGGGCTGCCTCTGTGCCCTCAGCGCTTCACTGCTCGCAGCCATGTGCCTTCTGCAGCCCAATGCCACCATGCGTTGTGCCTGGGGCTTGCCCACAGCTGGGGACAGGGGAAAAGGGTTCTGTCCTCTGACCTTGGCCACAGAGACCCAGGGCAAGTCCCAGTGTGGGCATGTGGCCCCTGTGAGTGCCAGCATAACCCCATTGCCCACCTCATGGCAGGGGCAGATGTGGCCATGCAGAAGAGAAGGCTCCGGGGAGATATTATAGCGGCCTTCCAGTACCTGAAGGGACGACAGAAGGGCTGGGGAGGGAGTTTTTACAAGGGCGGGTAGTGATAGAACAAGGGACAATGGTTATAAACCTGATGACAGTAGATTTAGATCAGATATTAGGAAGAAATTCTTCACTGTGAGGGTGGTCAGAAACTGGAACAGGTTGCCCAGAGAAGCTGTGGTTGCCGCCTCCCTGGCAGTGTTCAAGGCCAGGCTGGATGAGGCTTTGAGCAACCTGACCTAGTGGAAGGTGTCCCTGCTCTTGGCAGGGTAGTTGGAACTAGATGATCTTTAAGGTCCCTTCCAACCCAAACCATTCTATGATTCTGTGATTTTTTTGAGCTGCAACAGTGGCTCTACAGCCTCTGCCATCCCGTGTGCAGCCTTCACTTAAAAAGCTGCCTGACGGAAGAGTTCTGGTGGGCAGGGTTTGGCTCATCCCATGCATTCAGCTCCCACTTTGATGGTGGAAATGAGAGTGATCGCAACCTGGAAGACAGCAGCTGGAAGGGAGGGATGTATTCAGCACCATTGCTATCAGCACCCATGCAAATTGTTTCTAAAACAATGTCTCAAGCATATAAATTACTCGGGTGTTTTGGAAAGCAAGCTTCAGGAAACAAAAAGAGCCAAGATAGTTTAATTGTGCTTTCGTACTTTTACGTCTGTTGTAGACTAGTTTCCCTTACTTTCAATATTTGAAAAAAAAAATCATTAAGCAGCAAATGGCCCATAGGCCTTCGTGTGTAAGGCTCTCATGGTTGCAAATATATTTTTTTCTTTTCTTTTTTTTTTTTATATGCTGCCCCACCTTTTAAAAAAGCAAGAGAAAAGCAAAGCTTCTCAGGAACTACTTTACTTTCAGTATTTCTAGTGAAGCAGCTGCCGTATTAGATCATATTCAAACACAACCCCAAAGAGGTCGGGAGCAGCGTATTAGCTGAACTGTTTATCTGCAGCCAGCCAAGGGGGGGGATGGTGCTGCTCAAATCAATTTTCTATGCTCTGACTGGCCCATCTTCTTGACACTTAGATGTCACTGTACTACTGGTGATAAAAAGGCCTGCCAAAAAGGGATGGATTTGGATTCACGCAGGGTCCTACAGAGCCAAATGAGAATTGACAATATTAGTCTTTAGGACAATTTTACAGATAAAATTAACCAGAAGAATAAATTTTCAACAGTTTGCTTAATCTAATCTGCTTTCTATTGCATTGAATCTTGCTCCTACCCACCGTTGCCATTTTAATACTTTCAAGTAATACTGGCTTCTTTTTCCTTTTTTCTTTCGTGAAATGAAGATCAGGCGCATGAACCAGATACACTCTGCTGTGAAATGCCAGCCAAAAAATAATACACACCTGGTTTCTGTAAAGAGGAGGAAGAAGTCCCTCACATAGATTAAAAGCAAGGAGAAAAAGTATTGGCATGTTAAATTTGGGCCTGAGGTATAGTCTTTGATATGATCTGAACCTTAACTTTTCCTAAGTTCATCTGGTTTTGGTCTTAATTTTATTATTTGGATAACTAAAGAGCAAAGGCTGCACCTCAGTTCCAGATCTGGTTTTGAATTAAAAGTAGCTGCTGGAAAGTTCAAGACTATCCTCATCCTAGCCTGCCTCTGTTGTAAACTATGCAGACTCTTGTACATCTGTGACTATCATTCACGGTACTAGAAATCAGAAACTCTCCAAGTTAATAATAATACATAACACATGTGTAACACTTTCCATCCTTCAGTGCTACGCAAACGACCGAGTGTCACAGCGAGCCTGTGAAGTGTTCTCTCTGTGGCAGAGATAACGACATTTCATCGGGAGGTTGACTGTGTTGGTCAAGGACACCCAGACTACACAAAAGCAGAGGTTAGGGCTGTGTGGTAGAGCTGGAGCAGGTGGGGATAGCTGCACCTAACCTTCTCTAATTACACATCAGAGTCCTCGCATGCTTTTCTTTTACATATTTACACAGAAGTTTTCCACATCTCTGGCTGAATATTTAGGGAAGCATTTCAAAGAATGATTCAGCTGGCTCGCTAAATGGAGCTGGAAGAAAATATTTCAATTTTGTCTATGCTAAAACCATTTTGCCAGCACCTCTTTCGAGTGTTTTCAGGGCTTGGATCAGGGATCTCAGCACTTGCCAGAGAAAAAGGAATCATTTTTTGTTGGCCCTATGCAAATTTACCCCAGTGTGCCTACACTCTGACCCTCTGAAGGGCAACCTTCATTCCTGCCTCAGCACAGCCCAGCCCAGGCAAGCGGTGGCAGCAGTCACTACAGGTCCAGGCTGCTCTGCCAGGGCTGGCCCCAGGGCAGTGGTGTAGAGCCAGGTTTTCCCTGGACTTGCTCCTCCGAGCTTTCAAAGGCATCAAAGGAGGTGGATGCTAGAGATTAAAGCATTGATGGCCTGGCATGGGTTTTCAGTGCTCCTCCTGGCACTGCCTGGATAGGAAAGGGAAGTGTCCAGCATTAGCACGTGGAAGAGGCAAAGAGAGCCCCAAGCTGGGATGGATGAAGAAAGATGTTCATGCAGGGAGCAGGAGTAGATGGGAATGAAAGCCACCCAAGTGACCCAGGGAGAGGGAGGCTGGTTACCACCTGTTAAGAAACCATGGTCATCTTCAGCCCCTGGCAATGTGCATACCTCCAATCCCTTCAGATGCTGATTCACCTGGTGAAAAATGGTTTGCTACAGCTACCAGCCACACCATTAGCTCAGCTGGTGGATACCACTGCCAAAAGCTCTGCTGGGCCAAAGCACCATTTTAAGGTTGGCAGCCTTCCTTCTGGTTGTATCTTTGTTTGCAGAGGTGTTTCTCCCTTTTGCTTTTCAAAAGCTGCTGAGAGTACAACTGGAAAAAGAAGCAACCTGGACCATGTTGGGGATGCATCAAATGACCTGTAGAGCTGGGTTTGCTGCCTCTGGGTACAAGCATGCCACTAAAGAAACAGCCAGCGAGTGAACTGGAATGTGGGGCACAGGATCACCTCTGTTGCTGAATGTTTCCTCTGCTCTCTGACTCCAACCCAGGCCATACCCACATATGAGCTAGTGCACTCCAAGGCACTGCTGGGACATAACCTCATTGCTCCCAAAAGTGGGAACCAAGAATATTTCAGGGCTTACCACCAAAAGGCAGGGTGACAAACACTACATCAGCCTGGACTCTTCCTGCTATCCCCTCCATCTTTTTCCACTGGTACCCCAGTAAACCTTGCACCTTCAGACACCTCTTAAGCCTTTAAGCTGTACTTCATGCTGTGCCATAAATTTTCATACCATAAAAGTCAGCTCTCATGGGCTGCAACACAGCCCTCCTGTTACTTCAGTTGCTTTAAACTGGAAAAAATATATGCAAGGGGTCATAGTCACATTTTAGGACCACAGGGGCTGGTTCCTCCCAGCCCAGAGAAGACCCAAGGCCCTATTACTTAGGCACAGCCCTTCTGCTTTAGAGGAAACACTGACATACAAGTAATTTAGTGTTCCTTGTCTTGGGAACATGAATTAACCCCTGCACACTTTTATTTAGTAATACTGATGTAGGCTTCATTTCTGGGTTACGATGCTGGGAAAGCAGGAAAGGCAACCAGACATCCTCAGCCCTCCTGGCCAGGCACAACACCCCCAGCTTGGTCTGAGGGCTGGACCGAGCTCACATCCTTCCTCAGCATTATGCAGAGAGGCAGCAGGCAGGGAAACCAAGGGAGGTTGGACACTGTTATCCTCCTCAATGGGCCAGCAGTCAAATCACAAGAGGAAACACACAGGCAGTTCCAAAACAACAAAAGCTCAAGTTTTGGTCCAGAACTGGACACATGCTCATTTCTGCTCTTGAAAAAAAATGCTGCAGTTATTCCAAAACAGAAGGAGAAAAGCCTTGAAAGCCACTGGGAAACAGATGCCATCCCCTGGTACCCAAACAGACGGTGCTGGCGGAGGCAGGATGGTTTGCACAGGGAATTAGCCTGTTGCGATCAGGACCGCTGCATCCTTCAATGCCCAAAGTGGCCATTGGTAGTGAGGATGACAGAAGGAGATGTCACAGTCATGGGATTAAGGCAAACGACTTGACACACCGATTTGTATCCTTGCTGCCACAGGGCTCAGACTGAATGCTAGGAAAGTGGCTTAACCCAAAATTCATACAGGTTGCCAGGACCTGGGGGATGAAGTCTCCGTTTGTGGAGTACTCAGCTTGTGCGATGAGAGGTTAGATCTGCACTCCATGCTGTGGCAAGAAGCGGGGAGCCATAATCTGGACATATGAAATGTGAAATACAAGGGAAAACCAAGTCTTCAAATTGGCCACCTGAAATGAGAGACAAAATTTGCCATCGTTTTGTGTGTCTCCCTCCGCTGTACTCAGCCCTTTCCAAAGAGAGGCAATAATCCCTGTGGGGATCAGCCTCTGGCTGTTAGCAAAATGTTTGGGAGCTAATGTGATGAGCAGCCTGGCATTCAGAGGGGATGAAGAGAGACACTGAGCAGTGGCCACCCTCAGTGGTGGGGGTGGCAGCACCCACTGAACACAGGCTCCTTCACACCGTGGAGACATGAGCCGGTAAGGAATCCAGGAGGGAAGTGGGGAGCTCTGAAGTCAAGAGACACACTCGACAACGTGGCAGGAAAAGGAGGAAAATACCCTTTGCAGTAGATGGAAGGGATCACAGCGCCTGGCTGGGACAGCGCCGGCTCCAGCCAAATTGATTTCCCTGCCTCCACTCCACTAAGCACCAGCACAGCGCTGAGCTCCTGGGCCATCAAAGTGGGAAATGTGCTCATCATGGATTGCTTTTTCTGGTCCTTTCTCCTCCCTCCTCTTCCAGTAGGCTTTTCTTCTAAGCTGGAGTTCCCCCTGGGTTTTGGCAGCCCAGATTACCCCCAGAGGACTCCACCTCCCCTGGCAGGGCAGCTGGCAGCTCACTGGGGTGGCAGCTGTCACTGGGTACCAGCACTTTCAGGGGGTCCAGCTGGCAGCCGCTACCTACCATCCCCTTACTGTACTTCCAGCTTTCAGCTCCCAGTGCAATCTCCACTCCTGCCTCTGCAGAGCCGGAGCCAGGACAGGCAAAAATTGAGCCTGTGAGCATCATCTTGCTTTAGCAGCTCAGTGTCTGTGCCCCTGGGCTTGGGAATAGAGGCAGGACCCCCTCACAGGCATCCCAAGCACTGGATCACTGGCTAATAGGCACTGGATCGCTGGCTTGCTTTGGCTGCCAGCTCCCCAGTGCAGCTTTCCGAAAGGCAACTACATGTCCAAGGTGCCAACAGGCAGCATCTGCATGTGGTCTGAGTTTGGAATAAACCGCAATAGAAATGCATTTGGGCTGGAACAGATCCCTTATGCTTTGAAAAGGCCAGCTGGGGACTCGGTCTCTTTATTTTGCTCTCCTGCAGCCCACTCTAAGGCTCAGGTAAAGTCAAAGCCTGTTCTCAGATAAAGTCCTGCCTGGCTTATTGATTTGAAAGACATCAGAATTTCCTAAGGGACGGGAGGGGAAGAGCTACCACCCAGCTGTAATTTTTTTAGTGTGATTTTTTTTATTCTCCCCCTCCCAAAAGAGATTTTCTGTCCACCAGAATAAACCCCAAGTGCTGAAGTTCAGCAATCCTGGCAGAGGGAGTGAATCAGAGCCCTCCCCCTCACACTTCACCCCACCTTCTGTTTTCCAGACAGACTCTGGGCTCGATTCAGTGCCCCGTAATGGCAGACAGCATGTCATTGCTGCAGCGGCAGTAACAGCACGGGAAGGGGACAGGGACAGGGCTGTGCCCAAAGCATGGACCACAGAGACAACAAGGAGATGAGAGATGCTGAATCAGAAAGCACAAATGGAAATTAGCCAGGTGGCACATCTGGTTTCTCAGGGAGAGCTCAGCATTTTCACAGGGAGGAAGACATTTCTGGGGAAAAAAGTTTAGCCAGAAACCCAACTGTCCACTGACATCCAGCTCTGAGAACTGATTCCCACCAATCCTGCCCAATTATTTTTTCTCAGTGGGTTTTCATAAAATTTCAGGAAATTTCCACCCCAATTTTGGTATCTTAAATGGGCCTGGCAGTTCAGGCTGCACTAAGCTCTTCTCAAACCTCACTGTGTGCATCCCTCCATAGGGCTAGTTCATGAAGAAGACACAAACATTGCACCCCCGGGGGTAGATAAGCCTTTGTTTTAAACCAGGGAAATCTGCATTGTGGTAAGTGCTTTTGGGGGCTCAAATCCTCACCAGGGTTATTGACAAGGAGTTGAGTTAAGTCAGAAGAGTCTTTTGCCTCTCTTCATGAAAGATGTGGTATTAAATAAGACATACTGTGTTGCCAATATGAAAGATTAATGGCAACAATGTGGCATATTTAAAAACAAATCTAGGCAGACTTCTTTTTCTTCTTTGTTTTTAATTATAGGAATGCTGTTAAAAGCATAGGAAGAAGCTATTACATAGTAGGGTGACCTGGAAAGGAAAAATCTTTAGGCAAAGCAGTGGAAGGAGTGTTAGATATCCTCTTAAAGTTGAAAAAGAAGACAAAACAAAGTGATGAACACAGAAGAGAGGAAAAAGCAGAAAAGAGGAATTATGGAGGCGGGGGGCGGGGGAAGAGCAGGCAAGGTTGCAAGGCTGGAAGCTGGTCTGGAGACACTGCAGTCCCAGCCTGATTTACACCGGGTTTTTTGGCAGGGCACCATCAGGTAATGGCTCACCTTCGAAGTCTGGCTTGACCCATTACTGTCATAGGCAGTGGCAGAATTACAATCAAAACCTAGATCCGATTCCCAATTTTGGAGGTGTTTGGATGTGAGAGTTTTATTTAAGGCTCTCTTTTAATAAAAAAGTGGGCAAACTGTGATCAAGGGGAAGGAATTGTCTCCATTTTCATGATTCACATCTCCCGGCACCCACAAGATATGCATTTCCATGCTCTGATCTGTGCCGCTCTGAAGGACACAGCTGAGAACAGAGCAGGGAGCTGCCGACTAAACAGCAAAAGAAAGAAAGAAAAACGCAGTTACGTTTTATTCTTCCTAACGTTTTGCTAAATTGGTTCAGCAAGCTTCCCTGAGTCTGGGGAGCCAGGAAGGGGAGGGAGAGAAACTTCATTAAGTGAAAGATTCTCGGAGATAATTGGGAGGCCAGGGATAATAGTGGCAGCCTGCATTGTGCTGGGAAAGGAAGGTGCTTGCTTCGTATTTGTTAATTGAAGAAGCCGAGAACGGCTTTCTGAGGAGCTGGCTGCAAGGCTGAAGGGGATGTATATTTTTACTGGTTTAAATAGACATTAGGGGGCTCCATTTTTTAAAAAATAAGTCTTGGAGTTGCATTGGCAGCCTATGCAAACAAGCGAAAGCAGCACAATCTGCAGCCTCCCCCACCCTTCTCGCTCACAGTCAGGTCCAGGTCTTGCTCTGCAAAATACTTCAGACAGGGGAGATGCCGATGGCTGTGGCAGGGAGAAACAGCCAGGACCCAGTGTCTCCTGGGGAGACAGGGAGGGATGGAGGGATGGAGGGAGGGAGGGAGACGGGGCTACGTGGCCGGACAGAGGCACATGAAGTCTTAGAGAGACGCAGAGCCTGCCTTGTGTGACATGCTGGTTACTGCGTGCAGACTTTTACAATTAAATTCTACCCCCAGTGTAAGTTTGCAGCCCTATCATGCAGCCATCGAGGGTTTGTTAAATAAGATTGCAGTTCTGCTTGCTCTGGAATAGATGGAGATAGGTCATCATTCTAAAAATGGTCTTTTTTTGTAAATACCTCTAAAGTGCTGTGCCCAGTAATATTATTTGCACATTTATCCACTTGTGCCCTAAAAGTATCCAGATAAAAAAAAATCTATATCCGACTAATTTAAAATCATTAAAGTCATAATGTCTTATTAGTTCCATGAATATTGCCTTGTCTTTCTTGACTCTTCCGTGCAAATCAGAAATGTTTTGGGTCTGATTCTCATATGCCCTAAGGCCCATTTCCTCCATGAAGGAAAAGTTAATCACCCTCAGAAGGAAAGCAAGCGAGGGCTGCACCCACTGCAAGTCTTTTCTGCTCCCAGTATAGCATACAGAAATTTCAGCATAAAAGAGAACCCAATTCTTGAACATGTGATGCTGTGCACTAGGCTGGATCCTGCAAACTGCCCGAGAAAGTGATTTTGCCAACATCAGTTATTGTTCCCCTTGCAAACTGCTTGCAGCTCTAGGTCCATTGTGACAATTAGTGATAAATCACTGCTGGGAGCTTGGGCCATCCACTGGAAAAGCTCCCAATAGCCAGTTACCAGGAGAGTACTAGGGCACACGGCAACATCATGCTTCATATTCTTTCTATTTTTAATGGCAGGGGGAGGTGGGTTACGTTTTAGTTCTGCACGTACCGTGTCAGGGTAAAATAACGTTCTTTTCTGACAGCACTGAATCAGCATGCATCCAAAATTTGCCTTCTTCCACTGCACATGCTGCCCCCATGGAAATCAGTGAAAGCCTCATGCAGGCATATGAGGGCAGGATTTAGCCCATAAATCACAACCCAGATCATAAATACATGCTTGAACCCTCTCTTAATATGATTCATTAAGAAGGAGCTTTTATGGTTGGGGTGGTTTTAATTATCATTGTGTAATTTTATTGTTATTGTTTCCATTAAACATTAACAAACATTCCTTATTTTTGGTTAACAAAGACCTTTCTTAGATTGCACAGTAGTTAATGAAAACCACATAAACGCATGCAGAAAGATACCAGGACTCTCATTCAATTAAATATCTTAAAGTAGAAGATCTATAAAAATCCAGATTGTAATGAATCATAAATAAATACGGAAAACTAAAAACTGCCTTGGGTAGAGCAGTAAATTTATAGCTTGAAGATTTGCATTTTTAAGGTTTGCATCGTTGTCTGTGTTGAGTTCGCTCTCACCCACAGAAGATGCACATCCCCAGCGTTGGAGCCCCCAGCCTCAGCCCATTTTCTTGGCTTTTCTAGACAAGCCCTGTGATCATCACTATGCCCTGAGTTAAGTCCACCTTTGTCCAGCATGATCTCCAAGTCTCTGAAGATGGGACTGAAGCCACTGAGAAGTCATGAACACAACAGGTTTCTTGGTTGTTTGGAGGGCTGGAGATATGTCCATCAAAATTGCCCCCACGCACACTGTGGAGGATGCAGCTGGCATCCCAGGCAAGACGTCTCCTCCCAGACATGTTGGAGAAGGAGAAATATGAAAAGAGTAGCTGGTTCCTCACCCTTGGCTTCCCCCACACCAAGAATGGGTTCTGCAGCCATTTGTTAGCCTGAGGTTGCCCTGTTTTTTCCAAATCAGTCTGGAAACCAATTGGCTATGACTCCCAGCTAGACATTGGCATCGATGTGAAAAGAGATGGATAAAAGGCTGCTGAGGCTACTGATACATAGTTCTTGGCCCCATTGTACATATAAATGAACTTTTGTTGAGTAATATGAAGTAAAAAGGGTTTAGCTGTGTAAAAACAAACCCACTAGGATGCAATAGTTCAACAACCCCATAAAAACCAGCTAATCCACTCTTGAGATAACTGTCAAATGCATAGGTAGCCCATACACGGACTCCTACCTGTTGAATGGTGTCGAGCCACTAGTCACCCACCTCAAATGTTCCAGCCTCTCACACCTTCTTCAAAATTAACCCTGACATTTTGTCTTCCCAAGTGCGATAAAAAATTTGGAAACTCTTTCAGTACTTCTCCTAGTGAAGACAAAGCAAGCTGGTCTCCAGACCAGAGGCTTTGCTGGAAACACGGGAATGTCAGCATTCAAAGAGTTAATGGGTGAGAGAAGTGAAAGAATTTGATAATGGCAAAAACTCTGAGGTGTCTTCTCCAGTGTTATGGGTGTGTGTCAGTCTGTCTGACACAGCTGTTGCCATGGTGGCAGAGTTCTCCCAAAAATCACAAGAAGCAGACAAGAGGGATGATTGCCTGAGCAAGTCACAGGAGAGGGGAGATGGCTGCAGATGGGGATGACTTGGCCTTCATAGATGGGTCTTGGCGCTGTTATTGGCAGCCAGCTAATGCAAAAATGAGTCTCATGAGCTCCGTGGTCTTTTCCAGCTGGACAGATGTTTTAAGGGCTGGAGGCAGCTGTTCAAAAAAATGGAAATCCCTGGAAGTTTCACCCAACCTAACCTCGTCTCTGTTGCTCCAAGGAATGTGGCATGGTGTGGAGAGCCAGTGCATCCAATATTCACGGGAATGGCTGTAGAGAGCCTTGAGAATCAAGGCTTTCCCAGGCAGCCCAAGATTTTGAAAAATGTGTCCATGTGTCTGCTGCAGCTGTTTGGACAGGCAGGAGTCTAGATGTGACTACTAAAGCAAGGAAACCTCTCAGCTGCTGGCAGCCAGCAGCCCTGGGAGGGAAGGGCTGGGAGCACCAGGCACGCAGGGAGCTGGAGCAGGACAGGGCTTGCAGAGGGGGACTGAGGCTGGAAATGCTGGGCAAGGAGGGAAGAGGGTACACTCCTTTGGGCCTGGAGGGGCTTAGAGGGCTGGCATGGAGGGAGGTTGGGATGAGAGAAGTTGGGATGGGAGCACTGGGAGCCTGGGGGAGAGAATTTGGTGTATTTGGACCCTGGAGTGGGAGAGGGGACAACTGGAAGGGCTGTGGATCATGGGTTGTTGCAGGTCCCAAGGACAGTTTCCACTTGGGCCCCTGTCACCATGCCCCATGCAGGGAAGTCCTAAACCGGATGGTACAGTAAAACCTAAGCAATACTGATAGTGCAGGGAGCTCTGCTTGAACAGGAGCTGATGCAGGGAGGCTGTAGAGTCAGAGCAGGGATCTGTGGTCCCAGAGCAGGAGACCTGCCCTTCAACATACTGGACCACCAGCAGTGTGTTAAATCAGGCCAGCAAGGGAGTTTTAAGCAGGGGTACGCTCATACAAGCACGGCAGCAACCAAAGCAGTGGGACTGACTGCTTTGGGGTTTGCAGGTCTTGCAGCATGCACTTTTCAATATGTTTGTCTTTCCCCCATCTTGCACCTCTGATAAGAGAAACCTGCCATTCAGTGCTTCCTAAGGAGCAGGCTGCTGCAAACGGGGAACAGCGAGATGCACGTGCGACCACAGAGGTGATCTTTCAGCTCTGACGACCCGAGCCACGTGAATCTCTGCAGGCTGAAGCTGGCCAGGCTACAGCTACTGGCACCAGCACACAGGTTGGGTCGTTCCAGTGCGGCTAGCGAGTATTACAGAACAAGTCAGAAGTATGCTCAACAAACCACAAGCTTAAAAATAAGGGAAAACACATTTCCTCTCCTCGCCAAGGTGGGAGAAGACAGCGCTTTCTCGAGCATTGCTCTGCTAGCACGATCAGGATGGTTCTTAGCTGATAATTGTTTAAAAGTGAAGGCAAAACCAAACAGCTGTGTTTGGGAGCGTGGGTTGGGGGGGACCCACACAGAGAAACATCTGTGTTTGTACACAGTATGAGCAGCAAGTTGTGGTCAGGCTGGAGATATGGGTGGGCATTTTCTGATGAGAACCTGCCACATCCTGACAATTAATGTTTCTGTACCACTCTTCTCTAAGTGGAAGGAAACATTTTCCATTCTTCCAGCCTTTGATCAGGTGAAATAATTTCTTAGTCCTGTTACTTTCCTATCATGCATGGAATTAATAAAAGTTACCCTGGATAATATTATGGTAGGCATGTTTTAACTCTGTGTTTTCTGTTTTTAACCTAGATTTACAGCACCAAAGGGGACACCATTAAGTAGATAAGTAAATTATATGCCAAGATTCTTTTTTTTTCTTTTTTTTTTTCTTTTTTTAATTGATAGACTATTCGGTTTTGAAGGATCATTTATGGATTATTTGTCGTGGTCTCCAGTGTCCAACTCCAATATCAAGAAGATGGACTGCATACCCTTAATTATACTTGCATGTCCTGTACGTGTTAAGAACCCATAAAACAAAGCACACACACGCTTCAGGCTTGTAAGAGTTTGATGAAGATTTCTAAATTTTTCAAGCTGCCAGTTCATTTCAAAAGACGGATTACTTCTCTTAGGATTTCATCTGCCTAATTATTTCTGGCCTGATTACGTAACTGCCCATATTTTTCCTCCCCCTGCTGCCCCCGAGTTCAAGTGAAATGTTTAGCATATAGGTGACAGTAAGGTCTGGGCTGTATTTGTGGGAGGACGCTGTTGGGGAGGTTCATGGCATACAAAGCGCAGGGACACCATCTTAGCCCCATTGTTTCTGCAGGTGACAGATAGATAAGAGCACAGAAAAACCATGTGGCCAGTCAAGTGGGTTTGTCCCCAAGCTTTTTGCAACCCAAAGCTATCATGTGGCAGGAAGCACAAAACCATAGTATGATGGTGGTTGTCACTGGGCTAACGTGTCTACACAAGGAGACCTGTGAACACTTAGCCAGAGGACAGTCACCGGTTGACTGATGACATGCTGGGGTCCCGATGCCCTTGCTTCCCAGCTGGACTCTGCAGGAATGATGAGTGGCATTTCAAATGAGACTTAAGAGCAGAAAGCTGCATAACAGTTTCAAACCAGCTGAGCAAGCTGTGGGACTGTCCAAGAGAGACCTGCTCTGCAGCACAGTGCAGCTTTGGTTCAAACAAAGAAGCAGTGTGATTTAAGCAGGTCTTGCAGCTGGAAGCCTCCCGCTCGAGGCTTGAGGACACATGGATATATATATCTACAAGGAAGGTTTTGTCCCAGCAGAGGGGAGGATGAGTGCTTTCTCCTCTGGAGCCTCAGAAGTCTGCATGGCTGAAAGACAGGAATATATGTCCCGTGGTTCCAGCTATCAGCGAGGCTCCCCAGATACAGAGTTCCACACCACTTCCAAAGTTTCCATGTCATAAAGTAAAATACGATAGTAAGCAAGCTTTTTGAATAGTATGGTGCTGCAACTGAGATTTCAACTGCTGATAAGCGTAGGCAGGGCTTTTACTGTTTTTTACAGGAAGAAAAATTACCCCTAACTTCAGCACTTTCTTTCTGAAGCCAGCCATGCCATAGACTGAGCAACTCAACAAGATGGTGTTTTAAGTTTCTGTTCTTCTCCTTCCTCTCCCTGCCAGTGCATGGCCTTTATTAGCGTTACAGCTGTGTAATTCCTCTGTAGATATCACAGTTCAATGAGAACACCTGTCATTCATTTTCGGTGGAAGGAGTTACGGGGTGGGTCTGAAGCCCTCTGGCTGGCGGTGTGCTGCTTGCTGCTGTCCCCCCTGCCTTCATGTCAGGGGGTCTGAGGGGGGGTCCCCATTGCATCAGCACCAGCACAAGCTTAGATGATAGTATAATTTTTATTGGAAAAGATCTTTAATATCATTGAGTCCAACCATAAACCTAACACTACTGAATCCTCCTCCAAACGATGTCCCCAAGAACCACATCTACACGTCTTTTAAATACCTCTACAGATGGTGACTCTACCACTTCCCTGGGCAGTCTGTTCCAATGCTTGACAACCCTATAGGTGAAGAAATTTTTCCTAATATCCAATATCAACCTTCCCTGGTGCAAATTGAGGCCTTTCCCTCTTGTCCTATCACTTGTTACTTGGGAGGAGAGACCAACACCCACCTCTCTACACCCTCCTTTCAGGTAGTTGTAGACAGTGATAAGGTCTCCCCTCAGCCTCCTCTTCTCCAGACCAAACAACCCCAGCTCCCTCAGCCGCTCCTCATAGGGCTTATTCTCCAGACCCTTCACCAGCTTCGTTACCCTTCTCTGGATACGCCCCAGCACCTCAATGTCCTTCCTGTAGTGAGGGGCCCAAAACTAAACACAGGACTCGAGGTATGGCCTCATCAGTAACAAATGCAGGGGGATGATCACTTCCCTGGTCCTACTGGCCACACTATTTCTGATACAGACCAGGATGTTGTTGGCCTTCTTGGCCACCTGGGCACACTGCTGGCTCATATTCAGCCAGCTGTCAACTAACACCCCCAAGTCCTTTTCCCCCAGGCAGCTTTCCAGCCACTCCTCCCCAAGCCTGTAGCGTTGCATGGGGTTGTTGTGACCCAAGTGCAGGATCCAGCACTTGTCCTTGTTGAACCTCATACAACTGGCCTTGGTTCATCAATCCAGCCTGTCCAGCTTCCCATGAGTGGGAGGCCGAGGTGCCCATGCTTTGCAGAAGAGGCAGTGGGTGCTTCTCCTAGCCATCACGGTGTAGTGGGAGGCAGATACATCCTAGCGTGGGTTTGACACGTCAAGATCCAGCCCAGTCCCAACATCAGCATCAGGACTGGGCAACAAGCAAGCTCAGACAGACACAGGTGCCCCAGCTGGTGCTTGGTGCTAGGGCAGGAGGGAGCGGGGAGCCTCGGGGAGCTGATGGGTGGGGATGTTCATCCCTCTCTTGGCAAGAGGGGATCAGGTGGGGAGCATCCCCCACTCACAGGACCACGGAGACCCCTCTCTCCTTTTACACCCAACCACAAAGAGGCGTTCATTTCCAGCAGATGAATTGCAGCCCCCTGCACCTGTGGTTATCAACTTCAATATGCTTTAAATTTAACCTGCATCATCTATTTACACACCCAGTGCCGAAATATGTTTTTCTCCAGACTTGGGGCCAGGGTAGCAGCCCAGGAGAGGGGAGTAAGGCTGGCTGGGGAAGCTTTACAGTCAGGCTGATGATCCAATTAAGTCAACAAAAAGCCCCAGTGATATGATCTAAGGGTTCAAGAGCTGGGAGTAAACAGGGAACTGCGGCAGAAGGCAAAGCCAAGCAAACATATGGAATAAGTTATGGGGGAGACAGTTGAGGCAAAGTGCAGAAATGAGTTCAAGAGATGCCTGGGCTTTTCTCAAGAGAAGGAAAAGGACTCGAGGGGGTCTGCTTGAAAAAGCAGGAAGAGGGGATTAAGATAAAGCCAAAAGATGAAGGCCTGCTGTGCTGACTGGCCTTTGCTTGTCTCTGAAGCTTTTTTTCATCTCTTTTTTTTTTAATTTTTTCATTTGACTGTAAAAGATATTAATGTAATTAAAGGATGCGGGAACTACCAGAGAGATCAGCAGTAAGTTAAAGGCAAGCAGAAGGGAGTAGGAGTGGGAGCTACCTAGCAACCAATGCACAGGAGCCAATAAAATGTACAGATAGGCAAAATCCAGGGTGTGTGGCGGGGGGGAGAAGCCCAGGACCATGAAAGACACGCTCAGATATCTCATCCTCAAAGTCCTACAGTGGCCTAAGCAGCAGAGTTGACGGCTGTGCAGTCAGCTCGGGGATGTGACACCAGTCCTAGGGTCCTGGAACAGATTCTCACCTGATCCCATCTTGCTGTCGCTGTGGCCTTATGCCACAGCTTGGTCGGGTCCGAGCCCTGGGCAGCACTTTGGGAACGCCTGGGTGAGGGATCAGCTGGGTTTATGGCCGGGGTGATGTTGCCAGGCAGGTGGAGAAAGTGAGAAGCACAGGTCCTTGCACTGGATGGCCAAGGGTGATGGAGGGAGTGGGAGCTAGACATGGGAACTCAGAGAAGCCTGTCTATAAGCAGAGCTATTTTGGCTGTAACCCTGAGGTTGGCAGCAGCCTGCCCAGCGGCTCCAAAACCCCACCTCAGTAGGGGTGAGCCTCACTCCTGGTCCAAGGAGGAGCGGAGGGGGGAAACTGGTCCACAGAGTGTCCCTGCTATGCTTTGACCTGCTTAAGGGCTTTTTATAAAACTTATTTTCACTTAAATCCATGTGACTTTTTATTTCAGGCAAGACCTCACGTTTGATCCTGTAATTGTGGCATGATTTATTTTTTAAAGAATACAGTGTTACGGAAAATGACACCCAAGAAAGGTTCATCCTTGGTCTTACTGTGCTTTCGGGAAAGATAGTAAGCCTTTCTCCAGCACACAAACCCAGTTTCCATTTTGAACCTTAGCTCCACGTTATTCTTGGATGCAAAACTTGTTTGGCTTCAGTGTGTGGAGAATTTTCCCAAAAGGTTGAGCAAAATTGGACAAGGATACACAGGGCAAATTTTCAAATCTGGGTAAATGATTTTTTTAAAAGCCTAGTAATTTAAAATATAACTTGTCCCTTAATGTGGGACTTTATTTACTAAACTGCTGTTACTACATCACTGAGTTTTTCATCCAGGTGAAAAGTGTTGACAAGCTATTTCTAAGAAAATATGGGATAATTAAGGAGTCAAGGGGGAAGGAGCGTGAAAGAATTTTTTGCTCTCCTGTGACTGGTTGCAGCTGATGTCTCCACCAGTGTCCTTGCTGTGGGCTTTCTCCCAGGCCTTGGGCAGGGGCAGCCATGGGACCCAAGAGGAGGGTTAGAGCTCCACTGCACGCCGCAGGACTCAACTCCATCCTTATTTTTATTTGGGCCCCACTCTTGCATGCTGTTCCTTATTAATGCTGGTAGCTTCTGCCGTGGCTTCCCTTGGTACGCTTGTGTCGTTAAAAGTAAGCACATTCATGCTCGCAGGATCAGGGACTTGTTTTGCGTTAATGGATTTGTTGCAGAATTACAGCTAACTAGCTGTGTCTTCTGCAAAAAGAAGAGAAAAATTGGTTATGCTGGTTTTTGAGTTTCAGGCCATTAAAAATTACCCAGAATGTACAGTCACTCAGTAGCAGCTTCGTAGATAAGGATTTAATTATAAGCCCTGCACTCACTTATACTCTTTGAATACCAAATGTATTTTGTGATTGCTTTCAGAGCACACTATTTTTTTTTCCCCAGAAATTTGAAGGCAATTGAGCAATTTTACAGTCTGGAGTCCTGATTCAGCAGCCTTCCCTGTTCAGCAAAGAAATTATGTGCTTAACTCCAATGGGACTTAGGCATATGCCTAATTGGGACCAACGTTTAAGATCACATTAAAATTAAAACCTTAATTTTTGTACCATTTCTGTGCCTCTGTGCGGAACACGATTTGGTTCCATGACTCAAACTTTCATACAAAGAGGTCTTTGTAAAATCTCCACTTTGCTGTGGACTCTCTTACGTGTACTGCACAAAGCCCAGAAGGTTTAATGGAAAGTTGGTGTGGAGTTGTACGTAAAATACTTGGAATACATTCTATGTATTACAGTGCAAGTATGTATGTATGGCATTTGAATGCAATGTGTGTATTCAAAGAAGGAGGAAGAGAAAAGGAAACTTTGGAGATGCCCTTGGGGGTTTAGCTGAGCAGTTCAGAGTAAGGATAGCCCAGAGTCCACTCATAGCTGGAAATTTTCCCTGGCTGATGACGGCTTCCAGTTTCTCTCTGTTGTGGGGTTTTTTTGCTTTTGTTTTTGCAGTATTTCTTTCTTTCTTCTGCCTTCCCCATCTCACATCCAGATTCTTGGAGAATTAGATGCCTCAGGACAGCTTTGCAATGCTGAGCTGGCCCGAGGCACCCACTGACTGTGTTGGAGACCCAGCTTCAAGTGCAAGCTCTGCTCAGCTAAAATATTTGTACTCTATCTTTCCTTATCCTAATTATTTGGCTACTGGCCAGGCGATCTGACATTGTATCCTCCTCCAAACTCTGGTTTTAAGGAGAAATTCCATCCTTTTCTCTGTGAAAGTTTATAGCAGCTGCTGTGCTCCTGGGGAACAAATCAGCCCTGATGAGCTTACGTTGTCTCATGGAAAAGCCATTTTACTCAAAAATTTATACACAAGCCATAGCCAGCATGCTGGGCTTTGTCCTCGTGCTCTGAATGATACATGATCTGCAGGCACTGGGGACCAAGCTGGGCTGCCGAATCCCAGCTACCTCGAGCTGAAGAGAGAGCAAGAGCCCTGTGCCTGAGATCTGTCCTCTCCCCTGCCTTCTCGTCAAGTGGGATGGGGTCCCACTGATCCAGTGAAAAGGTGTTTGTAAGCCATCCCTGGAGAATTTGTGGGGAGCACCATGGTCACTGAGCCTGGGTGGGTTAATCCAGCGTGTGTGTGTGTGTGTGTGCTGAGCCCCCAGGGAAGCTGGTGTGGGACATGAATGAAAATGTGTGGAGTATGTGGAGAGTGAACATGGGAAATGGTGGTTCAGTGGTTTTTTCCTGCTTCCATCAGCACCTCAGCTTCACTGGAGAAAGGGATGACCCAGCCAGGGGAGGGACTCTGGTTACACATACGTTCAAAAGGGAGAGTGCACCATCTAAGGGGACCTCTGGTTTGGACTGGAGCTGTGATCTTTCACACCTGTGCATTAAAGGGCAGATAACTTCATCTGAATTTTCCCCAACAGGATTTTTTTTATGACCTGTTACACCAGCATGAAAAATAATTCCCCCTGAAGGTTGACTTCATTGCACAGAAACCCCTATGACTGTTTCAAATTGCGGTGCCCGTTGTGCCTCTGTTGTCTGCTGCAGACACACCAAGGAGGGGAAGAGGAGGACAGGACTCTCAGAGGGCTGTACCCCTCCACCTTTGAAGCACCCCCCAACTATATGGCTTTACTCTGCTTGTCATCATCCTGCTTCTTCCCCCACTGTTTGGGACACCAGCAAGCCCAGCTAAAGCCCTGCAAACCTTCCCAGGTGGGAACCATGGCGCTGAACCCATGCATCACCCCAGAGCCACAGTGTCCTCACACTGTGTCTTGGGTCCTTTCAGAGCACCCTCCTTACTAAAGGCCACACCATTGGGACCCTAAATCATGGAGGGTCTCCCCAGCATCTGCTCAAATCAGGAGTGCCCTGCCTCCTGACTCGTTTTAATGTCCTTTCCCCTGGATGATGTAAAGCTTTGAGGAGCCGGGCCAGTCTATAGGGCAGGTGGCAAGCCCCATGGAAGTGTCCGAGGGAAATGCATGTCCCTGCCATCCCCTTCATGACAGTGTTTTTGGGGACAGTAATAGGTCGCAGGGCAGTTTTGCTTTAGGAAAGTTACTGCCAGCACATTGTACTCAACTGTACTGCAAGGTAGTGTCTGGATATTAAATAAAGAGCGTGGCGGTTTTCCTCACCATTATAATAACAGTGCAAACTGCTATGTTATTTATTGTCATATCAGTTTTGCCAGGGGCTTTAGCTCGTCTGTTGGTCGTTAGAAGCAGAAGCCTTTGCAAAACAGTTTAAAAAAAAAAAACCAACCTTGCGCTGTTATTCCTCAGCTTCCATTTCCAAGCGCTCTACCTCAGGAAAACGGCGAAACTGCCTGCGCACAAAACGTTGCCAGATGTAGAAAGTAAACGAGCTGAGAAAACTAAATGCTTTTTATCATTTCTTTCAGCTAGAGTAATGGTACGTGTTACTCGGAACAATTGCAGGAATGAAATTTTCAGAGGGAAGTGTGATTTAACTGAATTTCAAATCCCTTTTGCCTGTTTTGTTGTTTTTTTTTAACACTAGCTGGGTTGTGCTGGGTTTTTTTTTAACATAGCTTGTGCCTATGCCCAGTCATCCCAGAGGGTCTGTTGAGCTTCCCACAACATGAGCAACCTCAAAAATAGGCTCTGCCTGTCACCCCTCTGCTTCTTTACCAGCAGCCCATGCTCCAGCCGCTACGCCACACGCCACGGGCGAGAGCAAACAACCGCAGCGCGCCGGCAGCCGCAGCGTGTTTGCTTTTCTCCCCCTCCCCGGCAATCCACGTGTAATTGCAGAATATTTGGAGGAAGGGCAGAAATGAAGGTCAGGACCCCACAGCCCACGCCTGCTGCCACCAGGCTGACCAGCCGTCCCCATGGCCTTTACGTGACGTGAATCGGCAGCAAACCCAGCCTCACCCTGGCCGTGGATTGCGCGGGATAAGGAGCGGAAAGCACTGGAGCGATGTCGCCGGACGGTGTTTTAGCGAGAGGGATGGTGTTCCCAGGGTAGTGCCCCTGGCTCCAGCAGCCAGCAGGGATGTCTGGCTGCCCAAGGCAGGCACAAGCCTGCTGGTCCCTCTGTCAGTAACCACTGGCTACCGGCTTTTGTCATTCAGATGATGATGTCCCTGTCTCTGCACCGTTATTGGGCTCTTAATATTTAGCAGCCTGTCAGGCAGCTTTAATTAGTTTCTCTCTGGAGCAGGCCGTGGTTTGGGGGGGGACACACACTGCAAAAGGCATTTGCAGAGGTTCAAATGCAAGGCGGTGCAGGCTTAAATGTGCAGAACCGTGAGATTAAAAGAAGTGTTAAAAATGTGCCCTTTGTGATGTGCCTTCCAGCTCCAGGGGCCGGCGTGCACAGCGGTTATGAACACAGGCAGCTGATTGAGGGCCCCAGCATGC
>NW_010326509.1:0-67379 GCF_000700745.2 Antrostomus carolinensis
GGGTTTAAACCCCCACTTGTCCCTAGGGTATTAATTAATTAGTTTTAATAAATAAATGTCTAAGCTGAAGTTAGAGGTCGGAGTATTTTAATAACTAAAGCCCGGCTCTTGGACTGCGGCGGTTTTTAGCTGAGGAGCTAATCTTCTCAAGAGCTTAGCTGGGAGAGATCAGAATAAACAGATCAGAGAAAGTCGTTATACAGGCACCATCCCCTTAAACTCCGCTTAGGAACTTTTATTCTTTTGAGTTATTTCAAATGCTGTGAATTAGATCTGATTATATTGCAGGTGGAAGGAGCACGGGGTGGGAGGGGAGGGAAGAGAAATTAACAAAAAAAAAAAAAAAAGAAAAAAAAATGAAAAAAAAAAAAAGTTAGCTAGATACATTCCACTCAACTGGACTGTTTTAAAGCAGGAGTTCATTATATACCAGCACATTCAATTTGCAAATGCAGTTCCCAGTGCTATTCTTCCTGGTTAATAACTGGGACTTGATTGAAAAGGGAGGTCACGCAGCTTTTAAAGCAGAAAGAGCCCAGGCTAATAGGGCTGGTGAAGAGTCTAGTTTACACACACGCTTCCACCAGTTGTTTTATTAGATGTTTGGAGGTTGTGTTGAACAGTATGTGGCAATTTTATTATTGAACAAACAATGTCCCTGACAAGCAGGACACAGCCCGCAAAGCCAACGTGAACTGTGCAAAGAAGAGATTGCACTTGGAGTTTCCACATGTTTATATAAGCTAATTAGGGCAAATCATAAATTACTGTGGGAAGATTTGGGTGTGAGTTGGTGGAGTTCTTCATCTTCCCCTAATAAATTATCTGGCTCAGGAAAACGACCTTCACAGGAAGAAAAGGTTTACTAAAATGGGAGTCAGCAGAAGGAGAGGCCAAGCCTCAAGAGCAAGCGACACCTCTTGACCCTTCCCCAAAGGCAGAAGCTGTCCAGGCAATAAACTTCCCTCTGTGCCTCCCCTCCAGCCCCGTGTCAGGAGAGTGGGATGCTGCTCTGGTGAAGAACAAATCCACCTTCCATGCCTAGGAGCACCAGCTCCTGCCCTTCCTCATGCAGGGGCTGGGTGGAAGCTCAGAGCTGTTGGAGCTGCAGACATCCATCAGGCTTCCACAGGGAGCCTGGCATTTTCCAGGTCTTAACCTGTTGCCCGATAGAGAGTATTTAAAGCCAAGAGCTTTATTAATGAACTCCAAGCAACCATGGCAGCAGAGAAGAACAATTATTATAAAATAGAGGATTTTGAAGAAGCCTGGCAAAAAAATAGGCCCAATCCTGACGCCAGTGGGGATTTTTGGCTCCTTCCATGAAGGGAGACCTTCTCGTTCTCTACAACTAGCTGAATGGAGGGGGCAGCGAGGCAGGTGTGTGCCTCCTCCCAAGGAACAAGTGATGGGACAAGAGGAAATGGCCTCAAGTTGCACCAAGGGAGGTTCAGATTGGATATCAAGAAAAATTTCTTCACTGAAATGGTTCTCAGGCATTGGAAGGGCTGCCTGGAGAAGTGGTTGAGTCCCCATCCCTGAAGGGATTTAAAAGATGGGTAGATGAGGTGCTCAGAGATCTGGTTTAGTGGTGGACAGGTACAGTTGGACTCCATGATCTCAAAGGTCTTTTCCAACCAAACAATTCTATGATCAGGGTTAATTCCAAAGGTGATCATTAGTGAAATGAGACAACATTTTGTTGGTAAAAGTATTTGCTTCCTCCCCTATTTCCTGCTTAACCCACATGCAGTGGTTGGAGGGAGTAGGCCAAATTCTTCTCCGTTTACTCCAGATTTCTCTCCAGCTGACTGCATTGACAACAGTATCAGTTCTTCAGGTTTACACGAGTCAGAAGGATCTGGCCACAGCATTTCTGTCATTAATAAACCACCAGAAATTTCAAGATCAATACCAATCTGAGGATACAGAGTACACCCTGAATGGGCACTCAGCTTGTGAAATCACAGCTGCCGTAATGGGATGTGTAATCCTCTTAGCTGGCCCTAATAAATCGTCCCCTGCCAGCACCCACCCGGGTGTATTCCAGTCCACGTGCAAGGACGTGTGCATATTTGACCCAAAACTGTACAAAAGGGAGAGAAGAATGAAGGTTCTTATCCTGGGTTCACAAGTGAGCGTTGGGAAGGCAGCGGTGTTGGGTCCCATCATGGGAGACAGAAGCATGGAATGGTTTGGGTTGGGAAGGACCTTTAAAGGTCATCTAGTCCAACACCCTTGCAGTGAGCAGGGACACCTTCAACTAGATCGGGTTGCTCCTGCTCATCACCCATCCCAGACCAGTGAAGCGGGTGATGCTCACTGGGGTGGGAGCTTGGCAGAGTAACCTCACACAGCTCCTAAAGTTACTGGAGCCACAACAGTTTCAACAGCTGAGAAACCAGATCTGCTCCCACCACAATAGCCAGCACATGGACTGAGGCCACCTAACCTCACCTTCTGCCTGATCATCCCCATTTGATTTTATTAGCATGTAGCAGCCATTTGCAAACTGTCACAGAAAGACAAGACAGGACTTTACACAAAAATCCCCAGTTGTCTCAGGTAGTTTTCATACAGCAGCCAATTCTATTTAGTATTCCTCCTCCAAACTTGCCCACCACCTCTCCAGGGCTACAAACCTTCCAGGTGACTGCGCTGAAGGAAGGAGCAGCATCTCCAGCCTGCCCGAGAAGGATGCTCATCTGGGTTGTTACACCTTGAGTCAGGAGCATCCCAAAGGAGACCCACTGCCCAAAGTGACACCTCACCAGGATTAAAAGTCAATTCTTCAAGGTCATGGGTGTAGTGAGAGTAGGACCAGGCAGCCCTGTGCGACTCAGCGTGGCTTGAAGAGGAGCCTTTGCCAACATCTATAAAATGTGTTGGGTGTGCCATCATAATGTCCTGTCAGATGAAACCCAGTAAATCCAGCAGCGTAGCCCAAATCTCTGACTGTACTTGATGTGCAGCCTCTGCCCGTAGAGTTGTGAGGAGCAGCTGGAGGGGGAAAAATAAATGTTTAAAAAAAATCTGATTTGACTTTTGGGGTTTGATGCCACAGTGTTTCCCAAACTAAGATGAGATCAGTAGGTCAGCCCCACACTTTAAAGCTTCTTTGTATTTTTACACCTATTAAACTGACCTTTTATAGATGATGTCTGACAGAGGCGCTGAATACTTTACGTAATATATATATATATATATATATATATATTTTACTGGATCTAATTCTAGCTGACTCAAATCTGGGTTTTTCTGATTGCAGAAAAAAAAAGAATCCCTTCAAACAAGGAACAATCTAGCTAATAGTGCTTGCATAAATCATCCTCAAAATAATGAGTATCTGTGGAGTGAATTCATTTAGCTAAATAGATGGAGGACCACTTTAAAGTTATTTAGAAAGATTAACAAAAGAGAAGGGAAATGAAAAACAGATAATAAATTGACGAGAGAAGGGAAATTGTATTAGAAACAATGAATTTATAATAAATTCAAAATGTTAAGGAGAAATTTCCAAAAAAGGAGATTGGTACCATGGCAGTTTGGCTGTGCTGGTCCTAAAAATGTATTTTTAATTAAAAATACACGGATGTTAAAATGCATTTTAAAATAGATAGATAAATAGGTCCCCAGCCAAAATTATATTTTTACAACTTCAAATTCACCCATAATTTGTCATTTCCTCAGTACAATAAAGCATTTATCTACTCCAGGGCTTGTTCTTCCATTGCACTCACCATACCTCCATCAACCATTGGCTACGGAATGCCAAATGGCATGTGTCTCCTGGGCAGGTTGCAGCACTTACTCCCTTCCCACCTGGAATCTGCACCTTTTTCTGCCAAAAACAATTCAATATTTTGCTCTTGTGTTCTTCCTTCTTCTTCTCTCAGTTCTCTTTCCTCCCATCTCACTCCTTTCCTTCCCTTCTCCACTGACTTTGCCACGTGCAGTCCCCCATCCTATTCCTTGGCCTAATATCTTCCCCTCATTTCCTCGACCCTTTATTTAGGGGTGACTTTGCAAGGTGCCTGCTGTTGGGGTAACAGCCCCCCAAGGAGGCCCTGTGAATCTTTCATTGTCCTGATGTGCTGTTGGTATCTCAAAGCCTCTACAACAGCTCTCTATCTGCATTCCAGTGACAGCAGCAGACATGGATTTTCTTTCCTCACCTTCACTTGAGTGAGTATTCCCTCCCCATGAAGTCTCATACTAGGTTTGAGACCATTCTGTGATTCTGTTTTAACACCGTCATGGAGCAATGTTTAGGTTCCCCATCACCAAGTCTGGAGAAATCCACCAAGAGGTCCACACAAAGAATACAAAGGCTTTAAATCCCACCTAAATCCCAAGCAAAATTGGGATGATGCCTCAACCAACATGATGCTTTTGAGATCAAGTCTACCACTCATGTTCCATCCTCCAGAAAACCATCATTTTTTTAGGAGAAAGCATCCCCAAACAACTTCTGGCATTGTGTTAAATGCTGTCCATCTTCAAAAGCCTTCACCCACCTTGCACTGTGTTTCCAGTCTCATGGCTGAACGTGCAGCATCTCCAAATACATCACTGAGTGAGCATATTTCAGACCCACGCATTGTGGACAGGCTCAAAAACTGCATTGTGGCTTCTCTCCTTCTTCTGTTGTGTTTGCTGCTTTGATTTATTTACTTCTCATATCATGTTTAGACTTGCTAAATATAAAAACTGTTCAAAATAACTGTGCAAAATATTCTCCAAGTCCTCAAAATAAAAAATAAAATTACATTGCTCTGAAGGATCTGCCTTCTCATGTTTTATGGTTTTAGCAGATGTTGTAAAAATAATATTTCCATAATAAATATTTGATAAAAATAATTTCCACGTGAAGTTAGTTCTAAGCCAACAGCCCCAGAAAGGCAGAAGAGGAGATACCAGGTTGGTAGTAACACTCAGTGCAGTCCTGAAAATGTTCCCCAGACTTACTGGAAGAGACCACCTTGAGTGGGGAAGACAAGTTTGGTCTCTACATTCCTCCTTTGCCTTACCTCCTAGACATGGACACCTGCTGAGGGAGCAGGAAGCAATGTCAAGGAGCCCAAGAGTCATAGATGTGTTTTCTGACTATCAAAGTCAGGTCAGTGTGTGGCTTGATATTTAATTTCTCCGCCTTCATGCTCAAGCCTTCACATAACCTACTGGTACCTCTTCTCTTTCGCTCATGGACCTGAGGACTGAAGCATTGGTCTTCTAGAAGATCCTTAAGCATGGGTTGTTGCCTCTTGAAGTCCTTAGGACATTAGTGTTGGTCCACACTTATGTTTGCAAATAAGATCATCTCTAAAGCTCAGAGGTCAACTTGAACATGGTGCACTTTCCCCAACAGCTTTTCTAACAACAGTGAAGGTCCTGGTGAGCCGGATTTCCTGACCACATTTTGAATAATGCTGCTTCTCTGTGGCCACTATTTCTCCTTTCATGGAGCTGGAATTTCATATTCTTTCATTTCATTGATTGCTCCACAGTTTTATTCAGTAAGAATGAGAGGAATTGCACTTTTACGGGTGCCTGGTACATTCCCACTTTTTTCATTAGATGGGTAAGATAAGACAAAAATAATGAATTTTCAGTTTGTTGCCAGTATCAAAAAATGCTTTTGCTGGAGATCTAAAACCACAAAGGCTGCACAAATCTGATTCCTTGCTGAAAATTTATGCCTCTTCTACTGAGAAGACAACAGAAAATTAAAGGCAAATAAAAGATAATTTCTCCAAAGAGGTACCAGAGCAGTTTTTAAATGAATTAAAATGATTTTTTTCATTTAAAGGACTTCATTGTAGGTCAGGCCCCTTCAGAGGTAAAACTATTCTAATTGACTGTATTGTTGGTAAATGCATTTATGACGTGACAGAGCATTTGAAATCACTGAGGCAAACTGCTGATGGTGCAGATTAACTAATTTACTGGACAAAATGACCTTTGTTGCGCTAAGAACCAAATCTTAGGGGACAGAAGTCTTGCTGCTAATAGTTTAAATGAATTACCGAAGAAGATGTTGTTGAAGAGCTGAATGAATTAGAGGATTTAACATAGTAGGGGATATATACAGAATATGTATGGGCTAAATATTTTAGAGGTTGTTTTGCATGAAAAATAACTTAATTTGGGACCCACAGGCTTCTACTGACACAAGTTCATAGAGGGGAAGCAAGCAACTACCTCTTCTACACACTAAATTGTTTGATATTTCTCTTCTAACCCTCAAAACCAACAGCTGTACAGCAACAACAAGGGAGTGCATCCAAAAAAAGCACAGTGTTGCTCTAAATTACTGTTCATCTGGGACACACCCTCTACTCTGCCCTCGTGAGGTCCCATCTAGAGTACTGCATCCAGGCCAACACAAGAAAGATGTAGAGTTGGGTCCAGAGGAGAGCCAGGAAGATGATCAGAGGGCTGGAGCACCTCTCTGCTGAAGAATCATTGAGGGAGGTGGGCTTGTTGAGCTTGGAGAAGAGAAGGCTCCAGGGAGACCTCATTGCAGCCTTCCAGTACTTGAAGGGAGCTTAGAAAGAGGAGGGAGAGTGACTTTTGACATGGGCAGAAAGTGATAGAACAAGGAGAAATGGTTTTAAACTAAGAGAGGACAGATATAGGTTAGATACTAGGAGGAAATTTTTCACCCAGAGGGTGGTGAGACAATGTCCCGGGTTGGCCAGAGAAGCTGTGGCTGCTCCTCCCTGGAAGTGTTGAAGGCCAGGTTGGATGAGGCTTTGAGCAACCTGGTCTAGTGGAAGGTGTCCCTGCTGCTGGGAGGGGGGTTGGGTCTCTTCCAACCCAAACTATTCCATGATTCTATGATGTGCAGGTAGCAATGCCCAAGCTTGCCCTGCTCTGGGCTCGGTGCTGTGCAGGAGGATGGTGCAGAGACGAGCACAAGCTCACTCTAAATGCAACAGGAAACAAAACCCCAGCAATGCCGCATCCTTCTCCAGCAGTAATTTCCTCATGCTATGAAAGTCATATAATGTTCTTTACACAATTTACTGTAAATCATTCATGGCTTGTTTAACACTCCGCTGATTTTATCTTGATTTATTGCATTGCCACCCTGCACGGCAAAGCAACAACCGTGGCTTCGTGGTCTTTAATCAAAGCCCAAACATCTGTAGTTTGCAGCCCACAGCTGAGGGTGGCTGAACCCAAAGTCCCTGCGTGATGCTCAGCGTCCTGCAAGCCCACGTGCCATGGGCTGAGCCTGGACCATCACACAGACACAGCTACTTCTAAATGCTACATTTTTTGACATTTCTCTTCCAACCCTCAAAGACACTTGATGCACAGCAACAGTAAGGGAGCCTATCCAAAAAAAAGCAAAATATTGCTCTATATTGCATTGTTCTAGAGGTTTGGATAGCGAGTAGGAAACTGTTCAGCTGGGGTTCAGCAATGCCAACGTGCCAAGGACCATGTGGCACAGCCCTGGGATTGCATCTCCCCATTGCTTTGGGGCAGGACAGTGAGCCCAGTCGCTCATCTGCCTCCTCCTGTTAGCCTTCACCTTACCCTTCTGAGGTGGCTCCTACAGATCTTGGGTGAGATCGTGGTCCTACAGCTGTCCATACAGCCCCTGGCACAGAGAATCCATATTCCTCCAAAAGCTGACAGCCTGGTGGGGCAGAGATCAGGAAAACAAAAGTGTGAACATCCTCAGAGAGACAACAACATTTTACCTCTCAAAATTTACCTGAGGGTCACAGAGGAAGCCTCTGGGAGAGCCAAGAGCAGATCCAGACTCCCCCAAGACCTAATTACAAAATTAGCATCTCCCTCCTTGGATATTAAGGCACATTTCAAGAAAACAGCCAGTGTTGGCAACATCTGAGTGACCTTCAGCTCTAAGGAGATGAGCAAAAGTAGGGATTGGACTATTGCAAACCCATGGAGAGCACCTGAAAGTGAGGAGAACATCTTTGCCTCCCTTTCTATGGGGCAGCTGATGATATAAGACATAAGGAACAGCTGCCCAAAAGAATCCTTTCATCACTTCAGACAGCTAACAAAGCCCAACAGAAATATTTCAGCTTGGGCAGTACTTTAAAAAGATTTTATTGCTGTAAGGCCAAAATTTTAGTCTATCCAAAGCTCTTTACACAAACTGAGTTAAATGAGTAATTGGTTTAGAAAGAGTCAGACCAAATACAGAGGAAAAATATAAACTGTCTTCATGACACTCTGTTAACCCCCTAAAAATATATATATATACACAGAAAATAACACAGACTGTGCCACCAGTCCTACCACAGAGCTTTGTAGGTGCCCATCCAACTGTTTGCCCCACCAAGCATGTCTGGATGAAAGAGCCACCATGGTGCCCTTGGCCAGGGCTTGTCCCACACCCAACCCCCCCGTGGGGCTGCACCCCAGGGTGCTGATGCAGTGTCCTGCCTCGCACACGCAAACGGGAGCGCGGTGGGACACGAGGAACATGTCGGCTATTTTAATCCCATGCAGAGACACTGAACAGCTGCACGTGCCGGGTCTGGGCCAGGCACAGTCACATCCCCGTTTGCAAACCTTGTCTAAACCACCTGGTCTTCTCCTCCCCCACCATGGAGTATGCTGGGATGGACGGGTATGCTGGGATGGACGGGTATGCTGGGATGGACGGCCACCTCCACAGAGTGGTGTAGAGCTCTGCAGTCTTGTTGAAGGGCAAAAGGGCACCCACTCTACATCATCTTCTCCAAGACTTACAAGACTCAAAAGATCTGAGCGACAGCTGTAGGGGACAAACATACAATGCAGAGACAAAGTTATTTCTGCTCCTTCAACCCCAGGGTTTCCCAGGCAGATGCAGGTGAACATGGGTACAAGGTTGGATGGGAATCTTACATGGCCACAACATGCTGCTGCCATAAACTCTAGAGATGATTTACACCCATGCAATGGGCATGTCTGGCAGTCCTGCTGGGTTCCAGGGAGACCTTCTAGCAGCTTTCCAGCACCTGAAGGTGCTCCAGGGAGGCTGAGGAGGGACTTTGGACAAGGGCAGAGAGTGACAGAACAAGGGGAAATGTTTATAAAGTGGACAAGAGTAGATTGAGATGTGAGGAAGAAATTCTTTGCTGTGAGGGTGGTGAGACACTGGCCCAGGTTGGCCAGAGAAGCTGTGGCTGCTCCTCCCTGGAAGTGTTGAAGGCCAGGCTGGATGAGGCTTTGAGCAACCTGGTCTAGTGGAAGGTGTCCCTGCTGATGGCAGGGGGGTTGGGACTGGATGAGCTTTAAGGTCCCTTCCCACCCAAACCATTCTATGATTCTATGACAACATGCAGCTCCAAACTCCAGAGCTTTAAAGTTACAATAAAACTCCCGAGAAAATCCAGAATTGCTATAGCCTTAGGGATGACATAGTTTTGCCATGAAGGAGCCTACAGATGACAAAACCGACTCTGAAAGATCTCCCCATGTCTGCTGTCAACCAGCATTTCCATCAGTGTCACAAGCTGTTCACAGCAACAAGCTTTAGATAAGCAGGAACACGGATACACCCACACAGCCCAGCAAAGGTGTTCATGGAGCACGTGTCTGAACAGTCACCCTGCTTCCAGGGACCTGTGCTGCCCACAGCTGAGAGGAGCTGCTGGAAAAGCATCAGCAGGTTCTAGCAACCAGAGAGTCAATCTTCCACGCACCCAAGTACATGGGGATCACCAACTGAAATCTGTGTGACCATCTCTTTGCTTGGCTATTCTTGATACTTAAGAAAATATGAATTATTTAGGGTAATCCTAGAAGGGAAGGAAGATGCAAAATCCTCTTTTCTGGGGAATTTAGAAGTGGATAGGGAAAAACGTGACAAGGTGTCACTTATGGGACAACCCTGTGGTGGCCACACACAGATCAGTAGCACGCTGGAGTTCTCCATCACCTATTTTCTGCATGTCACAAGGCTTCAACAGATGTAGGGGACAGACACAGAAGGGGATATGAAGCTTAAAAAGAAAGGTTCTGGCTAGCTCGAATGGGAGCCATGCAGCTTAATCTGTAACAGAAATTTAGCAGGAGCATAAGACTTCTGCAGAACAAAGATAAATCCATGTTAAAAGTCCAACTCCAGCTCACCTTTGCCCTTTCATTAGCTCTGCATGTGAAAATGTTCTTATTTATAGACCTATGGAGGCAGGCAAGTAAATAAAGGTGCAAACAAGCTAGAAGCAATAGGTTAAACGTATCTGCAGGACAAAGAACAGCTTGGTGGGGACAGCTAAACAGCCATCAGGATGCACAGGAGAAAACATATTTCTGAATAATACAGTCCAGATCCAGAGAAGCACTGAGAGGATTTGTGTTTAAACACATTGAGTTGTCATTTTAGCAAATGCATCCCAACCTGTGAGCTGTCTGAGGAACATCTGCTGCAGGTGGGCCTCTCTGGGCAGTTCTATCCATGGGGGCAACCAGGGACTTCAAGTCAACTTTCAGTCATAGAATCATAGAATGGTTCGGGTTGGAAGGGACCTTTAAAGCTCATCCAGTTCCAACCCCCCTGCCATCAGCAGGGACACCTTCCACTAGACAAGTCCATCTTACTGATGGTGTCACCTGGAAGCTGATTCAGCCTTCCTACAATGAGGTAGGGGAAGAGAAACAGCTGTAACAGAAGCAGATTATTTTTACTAATAAAATCTCTCCTGTTAAAGGAAATCCACTTTGCTGAAAAACTGGAAATTCAAAAGATTTGATTTTTAGAACAAGAAGTACAATGTATATTTTGTGAAGGGGGAAAAAAGGTCATTTGAAAAGCAACTGAAATGTGTGAAGATTTGCATTCACATTTGCTGCTCTCTGGGTAATTCACAAGAATATTCCACTTTAATAAATAACTTTTTTCATTCCCATCATGCAAATGACAACATTTTATTCTCCCTTGGCCTGTGTCCACATGGGGAGAGAAGTGGGGACATCCTGGCTCCATCCAGTCTTCAACTGTGCTGCTAACATGAGTTGAAACCCAAGTTACCTCATCCTCCTTGCTATTTTAAGCAGAGTCAGATCACTTGGTAACCAACCACCAAAAGCCTTGAAAATTTGCAGACAGAGACATTTCTATTAGTGAAGGTTTCCTCACTGATCTACCAGTCAGCATCTCACATCACCTGGGGCCCTATGGAAAACATCAGACCTCTGCTCTTCCAACCTCCCTCCTCTTTCACAGCAAAGGGATCCGTCAGTGACCCACCAACATCATTAACTGTTCCCTTGGAGTGGAGCACACTTATTATTGGAAATAATTCACAAGGATATATTTCAATCAGCTACTGTTCATTAGGATTTATTAGGCTGGACCCAAGGGCAGGCATGGAAGCTAATTAGAATTATTATTTTCAGGTGACAAGTATAAGTACCTCCCAGGGACATTTCCAGCCTTTCATTTTAAGGCTGAGGTACAATTTTCAGGGTTATTTTCTGAAATTATGTAATGGCATGGTTCTTTGTAATAATGCAGAGGACCTGGGAGAGGGGATAGTAGTGGGAAGAGAAGGAGAACCAGACCCTGCTGAGAAATGCTGGGTGGATAAATAAACAAAAGGATATGAATAACAGGGCCTGACTAGTGCACTGAAAGGTGCCACACAACCAATTTCTGGCCCAGCGTGGTCACTTTGTTGCACACAACTTGCTGTATTGACCACGGAGGGGGAGCAGAGGGCTCAGAGCCCATCACAGCTTCATTAGCTTTGAGGTTCCGTATCTGGTAGAGCTGCAAGTGTCATTATTCCCTCCCTCTCCTCTCACTGCTATTTTGGCATATCCAGCCCTGGAGAATGGTGCAAGACTTTTGGGGTCATTACCAGGTACACCCACTTGCTGTTCCAACTCCAGAAGCCACCTGTGCAAGTGGAGCAGGACCATTTCCACATCCTCAGAGCCAGCATCTTCTCCATAGCTGATGCTGAGGCAGGATTTGCCATCTTCAGCTCACAGCATGGAAAGAAACCAAGGAGCAAATAATTTACACAGAAATGACCTACTCAGCAGTTGTTAGCCCAGCTCCAAAGAGCTCACTGCTCCTAATGACGTCTCCAGAGCTTTGCTGGAAGGGAATATTAACAAGCAAAGCAAGAAAACAAACTGGTTATCTTCGGTGACTGACTGATGCCAACGGACTACGACTTGCTGAGCATTTTCATGTAGCATTTGCAGTTGATGACTTGACATTTGGAAACCCTAAGGACCTGGGAAGAGATGGAAGAAAATTTCCATTGACGAAGGTTGAAGTGCACTAAAGTGTTTTTGGACAGAGCTGTCTAGAAAGGAGGTGAGAGGTGATGAGCACACGTGATTCACAGACACCTTCACCTCCAAGAGAAAAAAGCTGTTTGGTGTGTGTGGGAACAGAGGGCACAAAGGCATCCCAGCTGCAGAAGGGTGAAGCTCCCATATTTGGGGTACCAGAGTAAGTGGCACATCCTACCTCCTGGCCAAGGATCCCCAGATCCTGGCAGAGGATGGAGGAGGTCAGCAGATCCTCCTGTTTGACCCTCCACACTCACACTCCCTGTGATATGGATGCAACCAGGAAGAGGAAGGCTGCAGCAAGGACTCCTCTACCTCCATCTCTCCACCCTGACAGCTCTGGGGTGAGCACCCCCAAAAGATCCCTTCTTGCCACTGAAATATAGACTTTAAAGACCTCAGCATGGGTCCTTGGTCCTCCTCAGTCAGGGAAAAGGAGAAACCCCAAAAGAAGCCCCGAAACCAGAGCCTGAGGGGAGGAAATGAAACCAAACCAAAGCCTGCTTGTGACAACCGAGTGAACACCTCTATTTTGCCATGCAGGACATGACTTCTGCTCCTGATGCTCTCCAACCTTGGGCAATACACTTCTCTCCCTGCCTCAGTTTCACCCTTTGGAAAAGGGGCTGAGGATGTGCGGGTGAGCACCAGGAGGCAGTTGCTGTCAGGACCTAGAGAGGAACCACATCTCCACATATTGTGTGCCCTCTGCTGGCAGCCTCGTTTTCCAGGACAGGAAAATCCTGCGGAGAGGGGCAGGTGGGACTTGGATCTTTCCTTCAAATGTAGGAAAATAGAGACACAACACAAGCCATAAAACGACAGCAGTAACAATAGAAAAGGGGATTTTCTTCTGCACATTGCACAAGTGGCAGCTAATGAGATTTTATCTTTTCTGATGCTCCTTGGACCAGGCTGGTTGAATCACAGAATTGTACTGGTTGGAAAAGACCTTTAAGATCATCAAGTGCAATTATTAACCCAGCACTACCAATTCCACCTCTAAACCATGTCCCTAAGCACCTTGCCTGCCCATCTTTTAAATACCACCAGGGAAGGTGACTCCACCACCTCCCTGGGCAGCCTGTTCCAATGCTTGACCACCCTTCCAGTGAAGTTTTTCCTCATATCCAATCTAAACATCCCCTGGCACAACTTGAGGCCATTTCCTCTTGTCCTGTCCCTTGGTCCTTGGTTGAACAGACCCACCCCCACCTCTCTCCGCCCTCCTCCAAGGGACTTGGACAGAGCCAGAAGGTCTCCCCTCAGACTCCTTTTCTCCAGGCTCAACACCCCCAGTTCCCTCAGCCACAAGGGAACTCAGCACACTTGTGCTCCAGACCCTTCCCCAGCTCTGTTGCCCTTCTCTGGACATGTTCCAGCAACAGCAGGTCCCTGCAGGAGCCTCTGCATCCCAGCAGTACTGGGACAGTTCTCACCGACTGAGCATTCAGACTTTTCTTCCCAGGAGCCCTCTTCTAATATAACCACATCCCTGAAATAAAGGAGGGCAAAAGGGACATTTAAGTCCCATCACCTATCAGATGATGGCCAAATTCAGCAGCATGACAGCAAGTATCCCAGGTTGGTCAATGCAAAGCATGGATTGGATGAAAACACCCATGGCTGTGTACAGACAGAGCTGGTGGAGGAGGACACATCACCTGCAGCAAGCAGCCTTGGTCTTCACCAAGGTCATTTCAGCCATGTTCACAGCCTTAGCTCTGCACTACAAATATTTGGGCATTTAGATTTAATTTCCATGAAAACCTTTGCAGTCCCAGCAAGTTTTGCTTTGCTGAATCTTGCTAATCCTCCCTCACCATCCCTTTCACCTCTGACATCACACTAATGGTTCCTTGGGGGATGGAGGGACCTCCTGGGACACACAAACCCACATCACTGCTCCAGGCCTTGCTGTGACCTCTGCACCCCTCACCTCTACTCTAACCAAATGCCAACAGGGTCTTCAGCCCCAGCAAAAGCCTCTCTGACTGCTAAGAACCTCTTTTCCAGGCTGAATTTTTGTTTAATCACTTATTAATACTTCTTCATGCACCAGCATTGTGTTTTAGCACAGATGATTCATTTCCCTTCAGCCACTGAAATATCCCCGAAACATCACTTAGCAAAAAGCCAGCTGAAGAAGAAATACATTTTTCTTTTGTGGGGGAAACCAGTTCCTCTACCAATAATAATAATAAAAAATATCAAGACAAGCAGGTTCAATGTGCCTTGGTAAGTCTGGATTGGACTCGGTCCTATTTTCATCCCATTATTCTTTCCTTCACAATTTGTCTAAAGCTTTGCAGACTGTGAAAGGCCAGTCTCTGCTGGGATTGCTTTTCCTCCTCTTTTCATACAAACTACTCTGTTTGCCATTCTTCAGTTATATGAGCCACTCCTGAATGACACATCTGTGAAAATACTTTGCCAAAAGACTCTTCTTTTCCTTTTTTTATTTATTTTTCTTTTCCCCCTGCCAGCTCCAGTCCCTTCAGGATCCCTCTGCAGAGATCCCCCAATTTCCTACCCTGCAATACACCAACATCTGCTTCTAACTTGAATTATTTTCATATAGCTGAATCTTCTGTTCTTCCTTCCCCTTGTAGCATCATTTGCTATTGAGAACAGGGTGAGTTTGGGTGAACTATGAAGGTTTTTGGTTGTCCAAGTTCATGGGAGCACCATGAGGGTCTCTGCCACGTCACTTCCTTTCCCAAAGCTTTTGGGATTTCTGACTCTGTGAAACATGGTCCAAAAATAATGATGGGCATCCTCACCCCAACCACGTCACCTTCTGTTCCTTATGAACCTGGCTTTCCTTTTCCATTTTTCTTAAGGATCCCATTTCCCAGCAGTTGTACAGCAAATCCCCATCCTGGGCTCACCCACCCAGCCCATCTCGAGGTGGCTTTCAGGAGATAACAACTTCAATACTGAATAAGGAAAAAGAAACCCCTCAAAAAAAACAAGACAAGAGAGCAATGATCAAGGGAGAAAACACTATTAAAAAGGCCTACAAAGAGACTAATGGCACTGTTTAAACACAGTTGTCCCCCGTGATAGTGTTAAATCTTTTTTAATAACCTTTCAGCCTTTAAAAACAGTTTATAAAACAATTTTCTATTTGCTAGGCTCACTAACAAACAGTAACTGCTCAGGGTGGTACCAGGAACCCAATTACAGAACAAACAAAATCCATTTTACCTTTTTTTTTCCCCTCCCTTTAAAAAAAAAAAAAACCAGCAACTTAACTATTTCCCTCCTTAGCTGGTGCATTGGAGCACTGCACAACCAGAGCCAAAGCAGAGAGAGAAGAGAAAAAGCATCTGGAGAAAAATAAATGTCCTCCAAAGCAGCATCACAGGAGGAGGCAATAGTTGCTGGGAGAGATAAAGCACATTCTGCATGAATGATGCTTTGATCACAAAAGCAAAGAGCAAGAAGACAGTTTTAATGGTCTGAAAACACATGAAAAGCTCATGTAGAAAGCAGCTTTGATACACAAGACAGTGGCACAGTATTTATTTTGTGACCTTTAGCAACTACGGGCAGTGCAACAAGAAGATAATTTTATGGAAAAGAATCAAAAGGAGACAGAAAAATTAACCCAAGAGCTTTGTGACAGAGGGGGGAGAGGAGGAGCAGGGGCTGAAAGTGTCTCTAGACTGATTTCCAGCACATTGAGGTCTGAGCCCTGCAAAGTGCCACGTGTCCTCAGTCCCCACCGAGAGCAGAAAGTGCTCAGTAGCTCCCAGGAACGGGGAATTTGGGATATAACTTAATAAAACCCAAAACCTAAAGCATGCTGACAGCAAGCATTAACAGTGAGAGCTTCATACAGCCCATAGGGAACTGTGTTTTGAGGGGAGATTTTGTACAGGACAACTTAGAGCTACCAGGATATAGAAAGACTAGATGTTGGAAAGGACTGTAGACTCACAACAGGCATGGTTATAGCCCTCAGATCTTCAGATGTGGGAAAACCAGGGGAGAAAGAACTTGAAGGCAATTTGAAGGGATGGAGGGGGACAATGGCAATGTTTTCTGGGAATTAAGTTTTGAAGAAAACTTTGAATATCAGAAAAAAAACCCAAGAGCAAAACACATACATGGGATAACTTTTGAAGTCTTCTCTACTAACTGCTTAAATTTGATAAAACAAGGGTTAGGGAAATAACAAGTTTCCTTATTACACATACATAAAATGCACTCTCCCTTGCAGTTCACCTGCAACATGGAGCAGGTGATGGTGCCAGTTGCCTTCACTCATCCAAACTTTGCATTTATGTAACCTTAGAGAAAGCTCTGTGCCTCCATCTCCCTAAGCAAAGCTCCACTTCAGACCACTCTAAGCAAGGCTGCTATTATTCCAGAAACTTCAGCATTTCTCAAACTAGAGTTTTCAACCCAAAATGGGGTCACAAAACCTTTTTTGCTGGGTTACCAGCCCTGGGCAACTTTGTTTTTATTCTAGATAATCTACAAGGTTGAGTTCAAGGTGGAATTCTTCTTGTTGTGGCAGGATGGCCAGTCTAACATAATTCAATTCAAATTTATCTTTGTTAGCCAGTAAATTGGTCTGCCTCTTCTACTGGCCTGCATTATCATTTCTTCAGGGCTACTAGGAAATATCTGCAAAGCATCATGCTGGCAGCAAAAAAAACCCCAACATCTGTTCCACAGATAAATGTGGTGAGGTGCCTATCTGGGTCTCTGAACACTGAGGGTAAGAGGGGTCAAATGAGACCAAATTGTTTCATGACCCTAAGAAATGGGGTGAGAGACCTGCAAGGCTGTTCCTACTTCTGCTACACGTTGCACACACATCAAAGGGGTTCAGCTCTTGGCCAAAGCATCCTTTTCTTTCAGGTAATGATGGTACAGGAAGGAGAAGATGCCACATCAGACCCACCTGCAGTGAGACAAGGCATCATCCTGGACCAGATGGAAATCCTGGTGCCACTGGCTGTGGGTTTGGGGTTTTCTGAGCTGCTCCTCATCCCTTTTTCTGACACTGCAACAGCCAGAGCAACCTGCCCACACAGGTGGCATTGCCAGAGACACGTTTTGTTCCACTTTAATGCTCCTTTCTATTGGCACTCTGGTCCCAAGGAGCATTAGTAGGACAGTGACATGAACCTCATACATATTAAATATATTGAGGGTGAAATATTTAATAAGTCTTCACATTCAGAGCCTTCTTTCCCTCTCCACAGTTGTGTCTATCTGGACTTATTCTTGCTCTACAGAGGAAGTGGCAGGATTTAATAGTCTTTTATTAGTATGTCAGCTTTTAAAATGGTCAAGGCATTATTCATAGGTTAAGTTAAAATTAAAAAAAAAAAAAAAAGAAGAAGAAAGAAAAAGGGCAATGCAGCACATGTAGGAGAAATACTTGTTCCAGCCAGTGGAAGGGGTTGAGTTGAGCGCGGCGATGTGTGCCTGGCCCCTTTCTGTCACATCTGGAGAGAAGCCATCATATTTTCCCTCCCAGGGCAGCCTCATTTTTACTTCATTTCCACGTTTCATGCCCCCACCACTCCATAAAGCAGTTTGCTCTGGGAGTTTTGGGATTTCATTCCCCTGAGCAGCAGGAGGGGCACCATTACCACCAGCTTTAAGTGGTTCCACAGGCACAGACTGGAATTGTCAAACTTTTCTGGTAAATAAAGATCTTCTCCATCCTTACTCCTTTCCCTCCTCATTTCTTTCTTTTAACTGTGCCTGAAAAGTGGGTTTTGGGTTGTTTTTTTTTCTTTTAAGTCACCAAAAGCTCTTGTTTTCTCAATTCTTTTGCCACCTGACATGCCGGCTTTCAGGTAGATGAGGGTATTTTTTCCCCACCGAAATGCAACCTCACAGCCTTAGACTAACAAGAAAGAACAGGCACCAAGTAGTCCCAAAGCTTTCTTGACCCACAAGTCACATTTCAAAAACACTCCTGACCTAAGAGTTCTTTTGCTCACTCCTCTGGAGCACGTTTTCTTGTCCCAGTGTTACAGGACCTGAGACATACAGGGATATTAGAGTCCTCTGCTCAGCCTGGCAAAGGCTGAACCCAGTGTCCTGGTTCCAATGCCTTTGCTCAAAAGGACCAACTAGTTTTGAAACAAAGTGTCGCAGCAAAATAATTTGTTCTAAACAGATCTAGATAAAAAAAAGAGACATTTATATTATGCAAAGATAAATGAGTGAATATTTCTTCCCATGCTTGCTTAGATGGATTAGAGAAATTAATCCTTGCTTCTCCCCATATTTCATTTGCTGATCAGTCTCCCGTCTTTTTCTCCACTGTTCACAGTTTGAGGTTCTGCCTTTCAGCTGGAAAAGCTGAAATGCAGCATCTGCTCCTCAGATTTTTCTGGCTTGGTTAGGAAAATCCAGAATAAAACCTGTTCCCATCAACAATCCCAGTCCAGACACAAAGTGTTCAATGATACAACCATGTTTTGAGGGGCTTATTAAAAACAGACCTTCTGAAACTTAGAGGCTCACCCTTCATTACTGACTGTACTATCCTGGAAGCCTATTACCTTTAATTGGCAGAGAGTTACATTGAAAACGTGGAGCTCCACTCTAATCCATGCAAAGGATTGCCTCTAGATTTTGAAAGAGGCAGGTTTTCACCCCAGAGCTGCTTAGAAGCAAATCTTATTTAGGTCACCAGTGACATTTTCCTTTCTGAAATAGTAGGCCAAATGCCAATGAAATTGGAGCACATTAGTTTGAGCAGTCAAGGGATTTACTTTACAATACTATGTATTACACCCGTGTGAAAAAAACATGTGACCTGCTGTGCTGAACTTCTAACAACTTATTCATCAGGGCTGGTTGAACGTGAGAGTTTCCACTCCAGAGGAAACCCAGGTTACTGCTAAAAGAAATTCCCATTAGCCCTATTTGGAACAAAGCCCCACACTAAGGTTTCCCATCAAAAGTCTCAATTCAGTCTCTTATAGCTATCAGAATATGTATGAGAAGACATTATAAAGTCCAAATGGAGAGCTCAGCTGTCAAAAAGTTGCATTTCAGTATAAATCAAGGTGGTTTTATGATGCATTTCCATGCAAACAAAAGCACCAGCTCACATGAGGAAAAACCTTGCCCCGTGAGAGCTTCAGCAGTCAGCACACGCTGCAGCTCTCTAGGAGAGGAGGGTGATGATTCTTTAAAGTTATATATAAAAAAAAAATTGAGATTCCAGGAAATGCAAAGACTTGCTCAACAAGAAAAGACAGATGAGCGATAGAACAGACAATAAGACTTTTTTGCCCCCACAGCTAAAGAAATTTGTGTCCCTCAAGCTCTTTCAATGGGAATTAGACCATCCTCTGTCCAGAGGACTGGTTATTACTAATTCAAGAAAGTCTCAATGTGCCCGAGGGACTGCACAGTCAAACAGCTTTGCTTCTATCCTCTGAACCCAAGGAATTAAGTGCAGGTAGATTTAGGAGCAGTTATAACTCAGCAACTCCCAGGATCTCAACACAGCTTGCACCTACCCTTCCTCCTCAGCCAGGGTCCGTGCTCTTCTCTTTGCCTTCTGCAGCAATGCCACTCAGACTCCACATCAAGGCTGTAGACATCTGCTGCCTCTCTGGTTGCTCTTCAGTGACAGCCTGACAAGCCCTCATTTTGACAGTCATGCAAGATTTACAGCTTGTCAGACACTGCAGTTGTCCAAGCAGAGCCACCTGGAAACAGGGAGATGGTGAGAGGACCAGAATCATAAGTGGCAAATGATTGTACGATGCTGGATTCATGCTGGGATCTCAATATTTTAGCAACTAGATACACACAGACCCCCTGAGAGACACGGTTGTGATTTCTGATACCCACACACAACTCCAGAGCCAACAAACCGATAACCAACTCCCCTGCGTCTCATAAGGAAACGCTTCAAAACCAAGTTGACTTGAATAATAGAAAACATTGAGCTCCTGCCTAAACCAAAATTACTGATCAACGTACAAGGACTGATCAATCTGTGTAGCTCTATTAGCATAGCCTGTCTGCGAGTTCCTTCCCAACAGTATTTTGAATCAATCACTTAATTGTCTTCCTGGCTTGTTTTGCTTCTGGTTAAATTCACTGATGAATCCTGCAGCCTAACGGAGGTCACTCAGCTGAATGAGTTAAATCTTCACAGACTGAGGAGGTGGTCCCCTTGGATTTTCATGTCTGAGCTTGGCAGGAAGGCAGCCAGCATGGTAAGATGTGCCATGGGAACACCTCAGCCCCACAGTGCCCTGGGAATTGTCCCTGCAGCATCATTTTCTGGCAAAGGAGGGAGGTGGAGGCAGGTTTGCACATACACGTGCCTGAAGACACACTCACAGGTAACACATGCCCTGATGTTCCCCACAACATTTTATCATTGCTTTGACACTGTCTCCTCTTCCCTGTTCAATTCTCCTTCCTGAAAACTATCCTGGCACTATCTGATCTACACTTCTTCTCCAGCAATGATCTTTAAATATTGATCACCACCACCAATAGGTCAAAAATAGGAAACAAGCTCTCAAAAGCATATATTGCCTGTAACTCAGCCGTGACAGATTTGAGGGGGCTTTTTAAGCCACACACTAGATCCTCTGTTAAGACAGCTCTTTTCAGATAAGACAACTTGCTTCAGATGTGTCATTAATCCTATGAATAAGATGTCCCCATTAGACAATTCCTGTCATGTCTTTGTAATTTGTTAGAAGGCGGCAAAGCTTTTGTGCCTCTCTCCTAAGTATTAATCTCCTGGAGAGCCTAGAAGAACTATATATATATATATATTTTTTTTTTTTTAAGCCTGACCTGCAAAGCAAAGACAGTCTTGGAGGCTTTTTTGTTTCTTAGATCCAGAGAACAGGTAAGGAACTGGGCTGTTTGCTTTTTCTACTTGGAGTCAACGGAGATGTGTGCAGATTTATGGTAGCTGAGGATATAGCTTTTGATTCCTGGAAGACTACAGAAAGGACACAAGATGGTAGATTTATGATTTCCTGTTATCAAGGAATTGTAACCTATTAGCAGTCAAGCACAGCAAGTTAAATTTTGGCTGACTTGGAGAACATTTGTATGATGTTAGGAAAGCAGTAGGTGTAGAAGTAGACTCGTCAAGTTGAACGTGATAAAGCTTAACATCTCCAGTATCTAAGGTGAAAAACAAGGCAGAGAAAAGAGGTGACAATCCAAAGTGATAACTCACAGATCAGCCTTTTCTTAAGTGGCTCAGCAGGGGCTGGGATAATGGGGGGACAAACGGGGACACTTTTCATTGATTAAACTTCACAACAACTCCTCATGGCAGCGTGATCTCATCACTCCCAACAAAGCCCTGTGGCACTGCAGACAGGGGTCCCAAACTGTGACCCAGATATCATGAATGGTCCAGCAGCCACTTCAAAGAGTCATGCAGCCCAGTGTGAGTCAACACCTTTGATGTTCACAGATCTACGTCCCACAGTGGTACAGAAAGGGCTTTATCCCTGTAACTATTCCACCACAACCACAGGGAAACTTCTTGCATCTACAGCAGCCTCTGGAGCTCTGAGCTGCTGACTGGTGAGACAGGGCAGGATGAAGCTAGTAGAACCAGGCATCTGCTCCAGACATCAAGGACAACCAGGAAAGGACCACAAAGTTGCCTTTTTTTTCTTTTTGAGGACCATTATCAGTGAAAGTTTTAGCCATGCCATTTGTGGGTAGAAGGATGTTCAGTATGAAATGAGCTTAGTTACCCATCTGAGATGAAGTTATTTTTCCAGACAGGACACACGTGTTTGTCTGCACATCATCTAACTCGTATTTAAAGCCTATTCTGAGGGTATTTTATTTCAAGAGGGTTTTAACTCACACATTGCACTAGAGAGTATTTCATCATTGAAATACTCTTCTAGACAGGAAAGTTTTCCTACCAAAGGTTACGAGAAACCAGCTTCTGACATTTAATCATGGTGATTTGCTTCAGCAAGCTGGTATAAAGTACCACTCAGCATAAATAAAGACATCAATCCAGCTGAAGGTTCCCCAAATACTCTTATTTCACAGGGCTAACAATGAGTAATGCTCTGGTCTTGACTCTGGCTGAAGCATCTCATAGGCAAGATGGTCCTTATGGTGAATTTAGGGCTTTCCATGCAGGAAGAAAGAGAAGAATCCAACTACTCCTAAAACCAGCAAGAGGTAAGACTTTGCTTCTGCATCTGGGCAGTCACAGCTCTGAGTTGAGCAGAGCCACCCACAAGGCTAGAGCTTGAAATCATAGAACTGTTTTGGTTGGAAAAGACCTTGAAGAACATTGAGTCCAGCTGAAAATGTAACATTGCCAAGTCTACCCCTAAACCACGTCCCTAAGCTTAGGGACTTCTACACACCTTTTAAATACCTCCAGAGACAGTGAGCCCACAACTTCCCTGGGCAGCCTGTTCCAATGCTTGACAACTCTTTCAGAGAAGAAATTTTTCCTCATATTCAAACTAACCCCCCCCCGGTGCAACTTGAGGTCATTTCCTCTTGTTCTGTTGTTTGTTACTTGGGAGAAGACACCAACCCCCATCTTGCTGTAACCTCCTCTTAGCAGTCTGGAGGCTACAGTGCGTGGTACAAAAGAACTTCTCATTGAAGAGAGAGGAGTCAGCCTGCTGTACCGAGTTCAAAGGGGACACATCTAACAAGTCAGGTTGGATTCCTGGGTTAGGATGGCTGCTGTGCTCATTCCTCCTGCCCAGAGAGACTCCTGTTGAACAAGCATTTCTGTGGTGGAAGAGGCATTAGAGCCACCACTTGCTCAGCATAGGAGGGAGAGCAGCAAAGCATGAATAAAGGATGGCCCAGGGGAGAGCAAGGAGGCTTTGCAGGCAGCAGAGCACAGCTCCCTGCACAGCTCCTCGGCTTCTTCATTTAGGAGGAGAGACAACAGGTTGCATTCCCCACTCAGCACCGGAGCAAGAGATAATTAGTAGCTCATTGTTCTAAATCCTAGTAAGTGTTCCCCAAACTGACCAGCTGTGTTGGACATAATGTAAATGATTCTGAAGAAAACATGATTTGGAGAGTAGTCTAATTAGGTGGCCATGAGAGCAAGGAGCCCATGCAGCTCTGGTTGCCAAGGGAGACCTGATGGTGCAAACCCCAGAAGATTCTCATGTAATGGCAAGAGCCAATTTCTTTATTTCCTAAATATCCATCAGTGAGCAGCCTACAGACTTCACCATTTGTGAACCCCACAGCTGGCTACCTAGAAGATTTTTTTTCCCTTCTCTTTGAATGAAGAAGAAGAGAACAAACAGTTTGGAATTTACCGAGACACAACTGCCCAGATAGCTCCACCAAACCCCTCGGTCAACTCTGCAGATGAGGAAGCACAAAACAGAGTTTTCAAATGGTCCTTGTAAAGGCCAGCACACCAAGAAATGGAGCAGCTTCACAGAACCAGCAAGAAGGACCACTTCCCTTTGGAGACAGACTGTTGTAACTCCCACCCAAATCCCCAGGTCTAGCAGAACTCTTGGTTTCTTCAGGAGAGAAAGGGAGGAGAGTTGTATTTTGGCATAAAAGCAGGTCTGGAAGCACTGCCTGCTTTGAGAGCTGGCTTTTAACTGATGCAACAGCTTCTTTCAGGTCTTACCTGGTGGTTTGTGATACCTTCAGTGGCTTTAGCTCACTGCTGAGGAGTTTGAGTTGGAGACTTTGCTCTTTCCTGTCCTGAAGGCACAGGAGGATGGGGAAGAATCTGCTTTCCTCAGGTGGTAACTCCTTAAATTAAAAGTTCAAACCTATGTTCTTTACAGCTGCAACAAGGAATTACAGCCTGATTGAAGGTTATTGGTACCCACGGTCTTGGCACAGCTTGTTTTCCGAGGCACCAGTGGACAGCAAATAAGTGTTTTGTCACAAATCAAGATCATCCTAGAAAAAACCTAAAGGATGATCTACAGCATCCGCACTGCCACTTGGATTAGTAGCAGCAAAAGTCTCAGGGGAAGCATAGGACATTGATGAGACACATCCCTCCTCATCTCCACCACCCCCTCCAGTATGAGGCTGAGTCACCTCAGGCCAAAGCTCTAGCTGAGCTCTGACAAGATCAAGCAGATGCCAGGTTCAGTACTGAGCTTACGCTCATGCCAGTTTAGGGACACCTACATTCCTTCTCAAAGCCCTGCTCTCAACAGGCTTCCAACATCAGGACAGTCAGGCTATGCTCTTTGGAGGCAGGGTTGCAATTGCTACACCATCTCTCAGGGGTTTAATCAAACCATGGATATTGTTGGGGGAGATCCCACTCCATCCCTGGTTAGATCAGTTCATCTCTGCACAGAATTCCCAAGTATTGACCCAACCACAGCACAACTCTTCCAATGTGGGCACTTCTCTGTGGGGTCCTTTCCCTGGCCACAGTGGAAGGACCACAAAAGCAAGAGAGAGCAGGTAGAGAATGCACAGCAGCATTTCTCCACTCCCTGCTCCAGTGGGAACACAGCCAGGACAGCAGAGATAGAAGGAAAAACATCCTGGAAGGTGACTGAACAGCAGGACACAGTTGACAGGATTTCAACTGCTGCAGCTTTCTTGCACTCTCCTACAAGAGGGAAATCAGATGGAGGAGGAGTGCTCCAGCCCTGCACGGCAGCCAATTGTGGTTGCTCGAGATCACATGAAACCAAGCAAGCATGATGAGAGAGGGCAGGGGGATTTCTTGAGCAAGGCCAGCTTTCTCGCTTGGCCAGCCAAGCTGGACACCAGATCTCAAGAGTCTGCAGACTGACAGTGCTGCAAAGTCAGAGAACTCCCTTAGCAATCGTGTATCTGAAACAGGAATCTCCAACCCATGCAGAAACACAGTCAGGAGCTCAGACCTCACAGAAGACCAGAGTATTTTCCTACAAAAATGGTGAACAACCTGCATTTTCCACCCCAGAACCAGCTTTCCTCAGCAAACCCTGTTGCCTCCCCCTGACCTTGCGTGTGGGACGCTACCGAGATGGGCACTGAGGTCCCAAGAGCATCCAAGTGACTCTGCAGCACAAAGTCAGCTGAAAAGAAACGAGGTTGATGGAAAAGTTACTCAGGCACTTCTGAGTGTATATCCATCCCTGCAACTGTAAGGTGCCTGGTCTTTGTGCCTAAAATATTTATGTGCTAATAAAGGTAGAGCCAGAGGAGCCTTTGAGGTCACTTAAGGAGGTAAACTCCTCACTGCAACCGAAAGAGCTGAGACAGCAAGTAAGCCAGAAACAATCAAGAGCAATTAGAATATCCCTGTACTACAGAACATTTACTTGTTATGCTAAACAAGTCCAAAAAGCAAAACAAAAGGGTTTTACTCATTCTTTCCTCCTCCATTACCCTTGCAACCAGGAAAGCATATTAAACGCCTCTGCTTTGCTCACGGCTTCTTGTGCGTTCAGTTCAGCTCAGCTCTTCCTTGTCTCAATAGCTTAAAAGCCTGATTTTTCCCTTTAAAAGCCAACTTGCCTGCCAGGTAGCTTCTCTTAATCTCTCAGTCTTGGCTAGAAGCCTCTCCAGGCTGCTGAAAGAGATAGCTACTTACCCTTTGTTCTTGCGACAAGAAAAGCCTCAGCTATCAAATCGTTCCAGATCCTTTTGTAGTTTGAGAGACTTTCAAATGGAAAGAATAAAACCCCCCATTTATCAGTTTAACATTAATAGCTACTAAGGCTCTTGGTTAGTCCAGTTTATAACCATGCCACACCCCTCTACAGAGCAAGCCTTTTCCAAAGTCGATAGCTAAGAGACTTGGTAACAAACCAATGCTCTCCATTGGCCTTGGACAACAATCCTTGTGTCCTTCCTCACGTCAGTGGTCAGCCTGAGAAAGGACTTGGACTCAGCTGATGATTCACAAAATCATACTGGTTGGAAAAGACCTTTGAGATCATCAAGCCCAACCATAAACTCAGCACTACCAATTCCACCTCTAACCCATGTCCCTAAACACCTCATCTACCCATATTTTAAATACCACCAGGGAAGGCGACTCCACCACCTCCCTGGGCAGCCTGTTCCAGTGCTTGACTACCCTTCCAGTGAAGAAGTTTTTCCTCATATCCAATCTAAACCTGTAGTGAGCTACACTGGGCATCTTTCTACTCTGACATTACACCACTGATTGATTTCTCCTTGGTTATCAACCCCTGTGAGGTATGCACCAGGATCAATGTCCAGTGAGGCTCAAGCAGGCATCACCCATCCAGGTCTGGGTTCTGGAGCAGTAAGTATCACGATATTCCCCGTCTCAGTCTCTTCATCTCATGTTGATATTAGAAGCCTTTGAAGTGTCAATGTGCTTGTGGTCCAGGAGAAAGTCTCCAGGGAAGTAATTTACTACAAATACTCAGCTACTTAAAAATATTTATATAAGCTAGGAAAGGATTAGACTTCATTTAGCATTTTCTCTACCTTTAAACCTCATTTAATGCAGCATTAAGCTCCAGCTGCAGCAAATTGGTTCTGAAGTTGTAAAGGAGAAAGACTCTTGAAACAGCGAGATGGTTCAGCAAGAAGACTGATTGCTTATTGGTTTCCAGACTGTGTTTTAGTAATAAAAAAACTAAAGGATGCCCGAGATCTTAAAAAATCTTTACTTACAGGATACTGTTCCGAAACGAGCGAGCATCACAAAGACACAAGCATCTAGAACAGCTTAAAAGGTCAGAAGATAAGGCCAGCCTGCCCACCATGATACAGAAGAAGCATTCAGATTGTAGCTGTGTACCTTCTCATGAGACAAGTTCCTCATTTAAAGGAAGAAACACATTATTTGCAACCATTGATGAGTCTTTGTGCAATCACCAGAGGAGCTTTCTCAAGCCAGCACGGTAGGGGAAGGAGCACCAGGACTGCAGCTCGCTCTGCTCTTTGTGGACAGGAGCAGTCATAACCAGCTCTCAGAATGGGAAGGTTTTGGCACAGCCACCTCAAGATGGGTGGGGTTGCACTAGAGGCTGGGAAAGGCATTAGAGGCACATGAACTCCATTAGCAAGAACACTGAACTGCTCCAAGTCCCACCAGCACTGTCTTGGAAGAGAATCCTTGGGGAGTTTTGGAGCTCAGCAAACAACTGTCAAGATAAGAGCCTGATAATGGAAACCTGCTTCTTGGACACGCACCAGACGGTGTGTTTGGGATCTGTGCCCCAGATCTGGTACCCACTGGGCATAGAGCGCCAGGTCCTCTGCAGATGGGTGTCTGCAGGAGATGGAGCTACTGGAGCTAACTAACCAAAATCCTGGCGTGCAGGTAAGTGGAGCTGGTCCTTAGTATTTAAAATAAAAGATTTGGAGCTATTGCCAGGCTGCTCAAGTCTCAGGAGACTCTTTTCTTACTTCTGCCATCGACCTTTTCAACCATTACCAAAATACATCTCCAGCAGGCAGTTCAGACATTCATACTTTGCACATTTAAAAAAAAAAAAATAAAAAGTCTGTTTTTCACAACTAAAACCCAGCGTGTTTTCACAGCACCAGCCACCATCAAATATTTACTCTGTTCAAAGAGCCATCAGTGACCTGAACAAAACCATCTTTCAAATACTGAACAGGAAAATACACTCCAATCTTTTTGATCCCAGGTACATCTGGTTCCAAGTTAACTTGACAGATGGGAAGAAAACTGATCACAAATTCTTAAAAAAATTTATCTTCTTGCGTTTCTGAAGTCGGGAAGTCAGGAAAACACACTCGGAGTGAGGTAAGCAGAGGCTGTTTGTAAAGCCACTCGGTTTTCAAAGGCACTGAAACAGAAACGTGCCCTGGAGAGACATCTAACACATTTAGACACTGCAAGCAAAATGAGCTCCTACTAGTCCTTGTTTGGCCACCTTCCTCCCAGCCTCAACCTACAGCCTTCCTGGACACACAGGACAGATGCTGCAGCCCACCCCCATCTCTCAAAGGTTACAAGAAATATTCATTTTAATGGTAACATTCAGAAAACCAGAGGCAAAGATGAACACAGGAGTGTTTTATGAAGGACCCCAGCCCACAGATGGGTGCTCTGTCCATGGCAATGTTCGGGTATTCAGGTATTAAATCCTGACAGGCAGGATTTACCTGGATTTGTGGAAACCCTGAGTTTCTCAGACTTGCTGAGATACCATGGCTGAAAGATGAACAACATGAGGGTCTTTCCCCCACCAGCCACCAAAACTATGGGTGTCCACAGTTGTGTCCAGCCCAGCTGCAGCTTTGCAGTGGGAACCACCAGGTCAAACTCTTCCCTCCCTCAACATGCTCATGCCGGAATATTTTGGATGGGGATGAATAAAAGATTTCCAGTGACCCATTCTGCATGGGAAGCTTGCCACCACAAAGACACCCCAATTCTCTTACCAGAAAGCAAGATCTGGAGCATCCTAGAGTACTTCTCAGATTTCTTGGCACAGGTTTGGAGATCCTAGGTGAGCAGAAAACCCCTCACCTCTGAGCCTGCGCTCAGTATCCCTTGCCCAGCCCTACCCATACTTTTCATAACCCTTCCTTGATTGCTGAAGGAGTGAAGAAGCCTCAGCCAGGTCCAGATTAGAGCCACCTGGGGCTGTAATCTTCATCTTCGCCACACCTGAGGATGCTGCAAAGCCAAACCTCTCCTCCATGGGCAGCTTTTACAAGCATCTCTTCACCACCCCCTGTTACACCCTCTCCTCAGGTACCACACCAACCTGGGCTTTCCCTCAAGGACCTTTCATCCTCTTCACATTCTCCTCCCAAGAGGCAAAACAATTTTTCCTCCTATGAATATAAAGACACCAAACAACAACAGGCACTGCTTCTCCAAGGGCATCAGCACTCCTGGATGCCATCCTGTGTAATTTGCTCAAGGTGAACCTGCTTTGGCAGGAAGATTGGACTAGATGATCTCCTGAGGTCTCTTCCAACCCCAACCATTCTGTGATTTTGTGAAATCCCTCAGCTCCACGCAGCACCACCAGCCACCTCAGAGACAACCCATCACCTACAAACCTCTGCTGTTCCACCTGCATCCCCTTATATACCCACCCACATCTCCCAGCAACCCACTGGCTGGACTACAGCTCCCACAGTGCCTGACCATCAAGGTTTGCCTGGTCTGAAAGGGAAAGGACTCAATGAAGAACTGGGACCAGGTCCAACCATTCCTTTCCAGGATGTTTGGTGATTATTTTGCAGAGTTTCCCAACACTTACTTTCCATATTCCTGCATTTTCAGTGATGTACCTTTAACACATAGAACACACCGAGGAGCTTTCTGAAGATCTCAATCACAAAATGGAAAACCTGGGCTCTCACAGCTGGAGGGAGGAGTTTGTAAACCCTGGAAATAGGTTTATTGTATAAGAATTGTTGTTTATGAGCCCTGGGGTGTCAAGTGTGTGCCTCATTGTGGAAAATTATTTCTACCATTCACTCAGTTCCAGGAAGTAAATTTCTGTGGTTCAGGAGAAACTAACTGTGGCAAATCCCTAATGGAAGGAAAGCCAGAAAGCTTTTTCTATTCCTAATTATTCTGTGGTTCTAAACTTTCCCCGATGGCATGCAATATTCAAGTTCTTTTAGTAGCTTTTCCCTAAGAAAACGCTAACAAAGGAGGCATTGTTATACCAGTGATGAGTGCTGAGATCACAGTCACTGCCCTGGCTCTGAGCCCACCAGCTCCAGCAGATGGGATGACTGCTTCCCCTGAGATGCACAGGGCCAGCTTCAGCCTGGTCAGAGAAAATGGGTGGATTTAGAAGAGTTAAATTGGAAACACTGATGGGAGGACTTTCCAAAGGACAGGAAATGCTTTATGTCCCATGGGGCCTCACAGAATCGTAGGGGTTGGAAGGGACCTCAGGAGATCATCCAGTCCAACCCCCCTGCCAAAGCAGGTTCCCTACAGCAGGTTGCACAGGAAAGTGTCCAGGTGGGTTTGAACATCTCCAGAGATGGAGACTCCACACCCTCTCTGGGCAGCCTGTCCCAGGGCTCTGACACCCTCACAGTGAAGAAATTTTTCCTTAAGTTCATGTGGAACTTCTAGTGTTGCAGTTTGTGCCCATTGCCCCTTGTCCTGTCACTGGGCACCACCAAAAAGAGCCCGGCCCCATCCATTTGGCCCCCATATTTCAGGTATTTATAGACATTGATCAGATCAAATAAAAAATGTTGTACCAGCAACCTTCATACTCACCTCTCCTGCTTGACCTAAATGAATGACTCCACCTTGAGACAGTCAGCAGAGGTGAAATCTCACTAAAAAAAGGCAAATGTTGTAGTTGAACAAGAATATATCTGGATGTTCTGTGCCAAACTCCCCCCAAAGAAGTCCTCTTCTGTCCTCAAGTGTTAACACTGGTTCCACATCCATCCCTACATGTGGGCAACATCTACTCTGTCGCAGTGCTTGGTCATCCATGGGATGGAGTCACTCCTGTATTGATTACTCTATTGATAACGTGCAACCCCTCCAGGCAGTTCTCTCTTGTCGTAAGCAGGATAGCTCTGTTACGTCAGTAGCCTGCTCAGCTCCAAAGAGAAAAGCTGCTTCCATGTGGAAAATAAAATATTGCCCATGGGAGACATGCTCAAGAGGTTGGAACGAATTCATTCATGCACCACCAGACCCCTGCAAAACACCCTGGTTTTATTCAGTGCTGGTGAGTGGTGGAACCAAGTGTTCCCTCTGTACTAGTAAACTGGCATTCAGCACAAAATAACATTACCAGTGTACCATTGTCGCTTGAAAATGTTCTTAAATGCAGCCAGTTATTCTGTAAATTATATTTTCTGGATCATGCACAAATAATAATGTTAATGCACAAAACTGAAGTGTAGTCGGAGAGAAAGGGAATGTTTCTTATGGGATGAGGAATGGTAGGAGATGTGTGCAGAGCCCAGCCAGCTCTTCTCCCTCCAGGGCATCAAGATGCTCTTTGCAGTTTTGTTCACCCAGTTCCCTACAAATTAATTCCATTGGGAGCGTGAAGAAACTGAAGGGACAGAGAGGTGGGTTTGGATGAGCTGGGTTAGTGGTGTGGGGTCTCCAGACCCTGGTTTGTCCTGCTCCCTGGGGTAATCTCAGCAATCCCAGGGATGTCCAAGGGCACCTGAGCCCTTCCTGAATGTCAGTATGTCTGATGGCACAAGCCTGTTTTAAGAAGAGCTTGATTACTAAAGGGTAATAAAGCAAGATTTTCAAAAGCAGCTACAAAGTCCTGGACCCAGTTGTGGGAGTTTGGGATGCAAACCCCTCCATTTGGAGCTGCTGCAGGTCAAGCACCTCTCTGCAGCAGAAGAGGCAGATGGAGAGGGACAATAGCAGGAACAGATCCCAAAGATTTATTCTGGAGATTAGGCTGGAGTTGTTTTGTTCACCAGAGCAGAGCATTGTGCCATGGGGAGTTTGTCCCTGTGAGGGTTGGAAGGACCATAGCCCTGGTCTGGGTAAAAAAGTCATTTGCTTATGATGACTTTGCCTTGTCACCTTGCACAGAGAGCACCTGGGTACCTAAGACTGCAGCTGGAGGCCAGCAGAAAGGCCAGAGCCAAACTTTGCACCCCAAATCCATGCTTCAAATACTTTAGTGTCAAACAATATGACTGAGAACTAGATGATCTTTAAGGTCCCTTCCAACCTAAACCATTCTAGATTCCATGATTCAGATCTCAGGCACTTCTAGGATTTGGCAGCAGTTGGGTAGGGTTGAGACATGAAAGTCCATCCTCCTTGCTCACGCCCTTTATCTGATCTAGCTCTAAGCATTCACAGATTCAAAGCAAAAACCACTTTTCCACTCTTCCTCCCTCCTTTGATTCAGATCTTTGTTAACATCAGCATGGAAGAGATATTTGGAATGTTTCTGAGAGTTTTATCTCCTTTTCAGGCTCATTAGAGTGGGTGAAAAAGGCACTTTTGTACATATGTCTCAGGACTGTTTAAATGCATTTATTTTTTGGCAGGAGATAGGTTTGGAAATTTGTATTTAAATGATGATTTGAATGGAGTCTGGGTTGAGGAATTCACTGTTTATGAGCAATTTAATTTTAGTGTTTGCTTATATCCGTGCTGCTATTGCCTTTGTTGGGGTTTGGAGAAGGCACAACTCTTTTTAACAGCTGTGGTGGGTGAAGGCCAGGGTGATGGAGAAGATCTGCTTAAGATGAATTCTTCAGGGTTGAGTATCTGCTTTGAGAGGTTTGAAAGCAGCTTGGTGTTTGTGGAAACTCCTGAATGCTGAAAATTAGAAGCCTTTTATAGCTCCTCAGAATAAACATTTCAAATTAATAAGCAAGCTGTGTGAATTAAAAAAAAATATAAATAAAATAAAAAGAAAGGAAAATCTCCATCCCCAACCATGCTGGCCCACCTGATCCCATCAGCTCCACTGAAATCTCTGCTGGGAACTGGCAAGAAAATAAAATAAAAAGAGAAAACAAATTCCAGGTCAGCCCCAGGCGTTTTGTTTTAATTGAAAAAAAAAATGGAAACAAGATGTTTCAGTCTTGTTCATCACTCATTTTTATACGTATTTGTAGCTTCATTCTCAGCTGAGATGAACAACAATGGTTGAAAGAGCAGAAATCCCTCCTGGAAGGTGCTTCCTCCGTCAGGTCCCAACACGCAGATGATGCTGACAATTCACAAGTGCATTTGGTAGCTCCTTTGAAGTGCTCAAGGAGGTGAAAGCTCCTCCCTGGTGATTAAAATCTACCTGGTTTATTCTGTACGGGATGGGAAGATGCATGAACCCACCTGCTTATGATTGAGTGTAGATATGTTCCATTTCCTCAAATAAAACTGCTTATATTAAATCATGACCTGGCCCCACATGGACACCCTTTCTTGCAGAGTGACTTATTTTAGGTCAGCTCTTAAATAAATAAATTGCAATAAGCTACAAGGTTTAACGGGGTCGTACTGAACATGCATCTTAAAATGAATCTTTGCAAATCCACGTGGGGACAAGCAGCTGCTTCTTGTCCTCGTGAAGCTCCATCATTTTACAAGGTCTGAGCTTGGTGCCCTGGGTTTGAGCTGCTGCTGCTGAGGGGGATGAGATGGTGCCTGGCTGGAGCTGTGAGAGGGAGATCTGTCCATCACGTACCCACACGACTCCAGATGAGCAATTGAAATTCCTCCATTGTATATAATTCACTTCTAATTACTTGTCGAAGGGAGGAGGGAGGTGGAAATGTCATTACCCTGCTTAATGACTCAACCACAGAGTCCTCCTGAGCATTTCTCTTTTTTTCTTCTATTTTTTTTTTTTAATAAACAAAAATGAGCTTGATTGTGAAATTTCAATATTTAACAACATTTACTTGCAGAGCATTTAGCGGCTGACTTTTCACCCCCCCTCTCTATTTCCATTTTAATTTTGTTTGGTGTTTCAGAGGAGCACTAATCCTTCTTTAATGTCCCCTCCTGGCTTTTCCTCACCATCTTCCTTCCCCTTCTGCATTGTTTGGAGGGTGCAGCAACGTCCCACACGTGTCTGTGTTTTTCCAAACTCATTTGCTTATACAAAGTTCTTCATGATGATGAAAAGATTTCCAAGCATGTTAGTTAAAATAATCACAGGCTGCCACTGTTCAACTGTATGTAGAGAAAAACCATTACTGAACTGCTCTGCTGCTCTTATCACAGACACAATTAACATCTGGATTTCAGACTTTTCCAAAGTTCATCCATGTTGCCTTTTGTTGCAAACCCATAGTCCTGGTTTCACTAGGATAGAGTTAATTTTCTTCTTAGTAGCAAGAATAGTGCTGTGCTCTGGTTTCAGTATGAGATTTGTTATGAGAGGGATGTTGAAAACATACTGATGTTTTTAGTTGTTGCTGGCAGTCCAAGGACTTTGTGTTTTGCCAGTCTGCAAGTGCAAAGGATTGGAGCAGGGGAAGTGTAGTAATTAGCAAAACTCATAATTGGCATTTGGATATGTCAATGAGATATTCCATATCATATCACATCATGTTCAGATTAATGAGGGTTGACCATAAAGCTGGATGGGATATGTGGGAAGAATAAGGAGGACAACAGACCTGAGCCCCTGGTGCTGTATGGCACCCGAGGCAGCAAGCAAGCGTGATGGTCAGCAATATGGGTGGGATGCTGGAAGACCTCACTGACTGCAGAGAACTTCCCCTTAATTTTCTTGAGAGTAGCTGAGAGCAAATCTGCTGCCTGTCCTAATGATTTAGTCACGAGATGCTCCAAGCAGGAGTTGTGTTTTCAAAGCACTTGAAGCTACAGAGTCTCAGCCATGCCCAAGGTGCTGTAGGTACTACCCCAGGCAGGATTTTAGGTGCTACTGTAATAAACCAAAATAAATTTAGCAATGTAGTATTCCTTCACTGCCATTTCATATAAATAAAATAGAATAAATCATCTCACCAACCTAATTTGTTTGTGGGACTTGGGAATTGAAACATTGACCAGATCTAGATCAGAAACTCACAGCTGGTGTTTGGTTCTTTGAGCAAAATTTCCAGCACGAGTGTTTTCAGCAAATCTCCTGGAGTCTCCACAACTGTACGGTGCTGCTCTCCCTATGGTTGGGTTTATCTGTGTTCCCTTGAGTTATCCCAGAAGAAAATAAATAACTTTTCAGTTTGGTCATCTCAACTGAGTTTTACAGGGTGAGTATTTGAAATGCAGCCATGGGGATGTGAATGCAAAGTGTGTTAAAAAAGATAACAAAAAAACCCCAACAAACCCCAAACACTTGAGGGTTTATTTAATACATTAACATTTACTCTTAATATTATTTTTACTAAAAAAGTGGAACAATTCATCCAAAGTCCTTGCTTCTTTTTAGCAGCTGGGACAAGATGTGTAATAATGTGTAATAACAGAAGTAAAAAAAAAAATTGTATTCAAACAAAATGAAGAAAGAAGCAAATGAATTTTTGTGCATTGTGCTCTTTTCTAATCCCTCCAGTTAATGACTTTTGTGGCCAGAGTGGTTTTCACAGAATGAGTGTCACCATCATTTTCAAAGCCACTGGAGGTGCTCAGCAGTTGTGTTGAGGAAAGGTTTATTGGGTATAAAAAAAACCAAGCCACAAAATGGCACTTCTTCAAAATGCAACCCTCTTCTTTCCCCTTGGGAAAAGAAAGCAGAGAAGGAATATTATCATGAGTAATGGGAAGGAATTGGGGAAGGAAAGAAATCATACTGAATATCAAGAATAGCTTTTTAACAATGAGATGTATCAGGCTGAGGAACAACTTCCTGGGGGAATAATAAATAATCCATTGTCATCCTAAGTGCACTTAAGCAGTGCTCTCCTCCTGCATGTCTCAGAGGGCTCCAGAGAGGACAGAAGCACCATTTCTGTTTTTCTGGTGGGAAAACTGAGGAATGAAGAGCTGCCCAAGGTCAGAGCGGGCACTGGGATGAAACCCTGGGGGATGTACTGGAAGGCAGAGGCTGGAGGTATCTCAAGGTTACCTTGGACCTCTTCTTAATGAAAAAATGCATGGGAAGGACTGGGAAGGAAAGCAGCACTTTCAAGGACTTTGTGGGTTCCCATAAAAAAAAAATCCCAACTGGTTTGGTTATCTGATAAAAGTCTGCAAAACAGAAGTGAGATGTCCAAATGCTACAAGGATGGGAGAGGTTTTACCATTGCTTGAAGTTCCCCAAGGCAGCTGAATATCCTCCCATGTCCTCCCACCACTTTGCTTCTGGGCCTGGCACATGAATTACTTTGCAGTTGAAGTCAAACTGGGAAAGCAAAGCACTGTCCATGATGTTTGCATCATGCTGCTTCCTCAGCAGCCTGCACTGCCAGCAGCTCTGCTTTGACTATTTTAAATTTGCACCATATTTTCATTTGCAGGCTCAGGTTTGGGCTGGGATGTTTCTTCTTCTCTGGGCAATTTGCTATTTGTATTGTTTGTTATATGGTGAGAAACTTTATCTTCTCACCACAAGCAGGCACTTGGGAATGGTTCCTTTGGTTGCCAGAGGTATTTTCATCCCTTCCTGACCTTTGTGCTTGTGCTTCAGCCAAAGCTCTGTTCCCTGCCCACAAATACTCTCAGCCTTGTTGGAGAAGAAGACTTCAAGCCCCAGAGTATGGAGGGGATCTCAAGGCCCTGAAGAAAGTTATTAAACACATTAAAAAAAAGAAGAAAAAATCAATGCTGAATGTATCTAAGCCCTCTTCTCCTTGCCATTGTTGATAGTCTCGCTCTCCAACCTCTGTAAGGTCCAGCTGGCCCATGATGGTGGTACAACTTCTACATCCTCTTTGGTTGTTTCCTTGGGCTCCTCGTTGTTATTCCATTAATATCCAAATGGGCATCATCAGCGCTGTGGCAGCTCCACGCTTTGGTTTCACATGTTCCCCTTCCCCTCCAACGGAAGCTGCTCAAGATTTTATCCCTACAGCTGTTGGTGGCACATGGAATCCTTCGTTACCTGGGGCTGCACCTTTGCAGGGGGCTGAGAGGTTGTGTGCATGGTGAGAAATACTGATAGAAAACTTTTTTTCCCATAAAACTCCATTGTTTACACATATTGGAGGTCCCAAAAGTTTCCTTGGGACTAAAAGACATTTAAAAGCATTTTAGCAACTGCATCATTCAACATGTTGTTTCTGGTCTTCTGGGCATAAAGATGAAAGGTTTGGATTTAGTGACCTTTTATTTCTCATGGTAGATGTTTTAATCTGGTGTTAGGGCACCAGCAACCGAAACACTAGTTGAAAGAAGAAACTGCTTGAAAGGTCAAACATTTGTGACTCAGTGCTCAACACCGACCCAAGATTCATGTGAAACTGGGAGTAGAATCCCCAGATGTCCAATGTCCCGTCCTACAAGCACTTGCAAGGTCATGCAGCTCACCACGGAAGGGCTGCCAGATTTTCCAGCGAGCTGTGTCACGAGAGACAAGCTCAGAAAAGATGATAATGCCAGATATTCATCAGAGGTTTGAATGGTGAATGTGTCCATCTCAAACCTGTGGAGCAATTATAGCCATAAAGAAAAGAGGGGAACATGAAGCATGTGCTGTGGTATCAGATATAAAAAAAGACACGTTTGGATGCAGCAGAAGCAGGGAGATGGTTGTTCAGGATGAAGACATCAGAGGGGTAAATGCTAGAGAGGGAGTAGAGCTATTTAAGCTAATGGACAATTTGGGCATGAGAACAAATTAAGTATGAACTATCTAGAGGCTAAAAGGCTGTTTTCTTTCTCCACAGAAGGGAATTTCTAGACCAGGCAGTGATGGGGAGAAGGAAAAACAAACAAACCAGACTGGTAATGAGGGTTAATATGGGATGTGAAGGGTCTGTTGGACACAGCAGGAGGCACCTGCCTTTCAAGACTGAGAAGGCTCTTTCCACTCCCATTCCCATCTTACAAGGGCACTTAGTGATTCTTGCTTTTATCTGCTTTAACATCTCCTTCTCCTCCCCATGCTTCAGCCCAGCATCCATCCCAAACTCTTGCAGCAGCTCCATGCTCCTGGGAAGAGAATTTGGGGTGATGGAGCATGAAGAGCCTCCCCTTTGCTCAGCAATGGTGCCAACTGTGTGTTCCAGGACCTGCTCCTCTCAGCAGCGCGGCTGGTGGGCGGTTTGTGCGGTCAAGGTTGCCTTGCAGACAAGTTGAAGGGTATGTTTAATTCTAACAGATTTTAGAGGGAGAGCTGGAGCAGGTTTCTTTTGCTTTATAGTCAATTCCCAAGGTTTCAAGCTGTGCATAATGTTAACTCCAGTTTTATTAGACCTTTAAAGTGCATTTTTATAACATTTTGGCTCAAACAAATTTACCAACCATATCACAAAGTAGATAAGGAATAATAAAGTCCCAATTCATATGCAGTTTGAAAATTTGTTTTGTTTTATGGCGAAATCAATGGACAGCTTTTCAAAAAAACAATGTTTCCTCTGGGTAGAGATGATCTCCACTTTGTACAGTTCAGAGCTGACACTGGTGTCATGAACGTGGAGGTCAGATCCTCGGCTGATGCAAATTGGCACAGTCTGAGTGATGTAAATGGAGATGCACTGCCTGATAAGACAGCCTGTACAATTCTATCTAGGTTATTAGCTCTTTGCTAGCAAAAGACCTCCTCAACCGTGCTCAGTTTTGGGCCCCTGACTCCAAGAAGGACATGGAGATGCTGGAGCGTGTCCAGAGAAGGGCAACGGAGCTGGGGAAGGGTCTGGAGCACAAGTGTGCTGAGTTCCCTTGTGGCTGAGGGAACTGGGGGTGGTGAGCCTGGAGAAAAGGAGGCTGAGGGGAGACCTTCTGGCTCTGTCCAAGTCCCTTGGAGGAGGGGGGAGAGAGGTGGGGGTGGGTCTGTCCAACCAAGGAGCAAGGGACAGGACAAGAGGAAATGGGCTCCAGTTGTGGCCAGGGCAGTTGAGATGGGATGTGAGGAAGAATTTCTTTGCTGAAAGGGTTCTGAGGCATTGGAAGGGGTTGCCCAGGGCAGTGGTGGAGTCCCCATCCCTGGAGGGATTGAAGAGTCGTGTAGACACAGTGCTGAGGGACATGGGTTAGTCGGGGACTTGTCAGTGTTGGGTTCATGGTTGGACTCCATGAGCTTAAAGGGCTTTTCCAGTCCAGGCAGTTCTGGGATTCTGTGAATTCCCTTTGTAATTACAGGGTGAATTGCTGTTGTCTCCAGCAGAAGCCAGCTCAGGGTGTCAGGTGGAAGTCAGTGGTACCATTGCCATCTTACTGCTATGTGGAGCAAACTGCTTGGGAATGAGCTTTGGAGCTGGGATTGTTTCCTTACAGCCTGGTGCCCTGTTGTGTGCACGGCTGGGGCAGGGTTGGTGGGAACTGGCTACCAACAGAGATGCAGAACAAGGACAAGATGTCCCAGCTGGGCACTGGGAGAAGCACATCAAGCACTTTAAAAGGTGATACTGACCCTCAGCTTACAAAGATGGGACTTTTTTAAATAAAAATGTCATGAAGAGTTAAATCCTGATGCTCTGAGGGCACTTGCAGGGTGCTCTGCTTTCCACATCTGTGGTTGGCATGTGCTGGAAGCGGTGACAGAGTCTCCTCAGGCCACAGAAACTCTAACATTTCCTTTTGATTTTCATCCAAGAGGGTCCTCACTGCACCTGGAGCAACACTTTGACGTTGGGGTACCAATGAGTTATGTGCAAAGCCTCCTGAGGAACCTTTTTTTCCCCACATCCATTCATTAGCGAGGCTGCACGTGGCAGAGGGAAAGCTCCTCTGTGTACCCTGCCACCCCCGCGCCTTCCCGCGGTGGGATTCCTGGGTCACCGCGAACTCGTTAGTCTCCATTTCATTGGAGCAATTTGCATACATCGCCCATCTGTTCCTATTCAGCATCGTTCTCTGGCCACATGTACAAGCATAAAATTGCAATATCTCAGCTGCAAGACAGGCAGGAAAACATTTACTTAGGGGAAAAAAAACCCAACAAAGCACTTTTAAAAAAAAATAATTTCTATTGTGCTTAGATTTTATGGAAACATTTATTTTTTTGAAGTTCTATAAAAGCTTGTTTTACAAGAAGCTCAACGTGGCTAAATTTGCCCTGCTTGCATTCCTGGAATGTGGGGGAACCTGCCAACCTTGGCTCTGTGTCTCCAGACCGTGTATGTTATTAAATGATGAGCTGCAAACAGCTTCCTGCCGTACAGATGGCAGCTCCCTGTCCTCATTTTGATAACGTCATCGTCACTCCTGAGACAGACAGGCTGAAAGGAACCTGAAAGGAAGGAATCCACTGGCAAAAATGTTCCAAATTATGTGGAGGAGCAGGGAGTGAAGGGGCTACAAGAAAGCTGGGGAAGGACTTTTCATAAGGACAACTAATGACAAAACAAGGGGAAATGGGTTTAAACTGAAAGAGGGGAGGTTTAGATGAGATATTAGGAAGAAGTTCTTCACTGTCAGGGTGGTCAGACACTGGAACAGGTTGCCCAGAGAAGCTGTGGCTGCTCCTCCCTGGAAGTGTTGAAGGCCAGGCTGGATGAGGCTTTGAGCAACCTGGTCTAGTGGAAGGTGTCCCTGCTGATGGCAGGGGGGTTGGGACTGGATGAGCTTTAAGGTCCCTTCCAACCCAAACCAGTCTGGGATTCTGTGATTCTGTGAGTGTGTCCGTGGCACAGTTGTTGAAAATGCCACGAAGTGAAATTAATAATTAAAATATTAAAACTTAACTTAAATTAAAATTAATCATTAAAATATCAAAATGAAAACATTAAAAGAAATTATGACAATTTGTTACCTAATGATATCTGCAACTTTTAGACAATCTGGAGTTGTTTTCCATCTATTAGCTTAACCCTGCAAATGTGTTATAAAAACCAAAGAAATAATTTATGCAAGTCACCATCCCTGGAGGTGCTCAGAGATGTGGTTTAGTGGTGGACAGGTATGGTTGGACTTGATGATCTCAAAGGTCTTTTCCAACCAAATGATTCTATGGATGTAATAAAGTCATCTGAGCCCTACAGCTTTCAATTTTGGGTGCTTGAAGGTTGCCTGTCTGCCTGGAGAAATCTGCCCTGGAGCTGTAGGGAGGTGAAAAGTCTCTCCTTTGCTTGAAGATTGCAGATCTCCAGCACCTCAAAAGCCTTTGGAGATGACTACAATCAAACAGAAGCTCCTCAAAACAAAGAACACCTTTGGAAATGCATCTGACAGCTAAAGGTGTGGGAAGATCTTCCTGAGCTTCTGCAACTCTGCTGTCTTCAGTGCTAAAAACATTACATGATAACAAAAATACCTGGAGTTTTTTGCCCATGGTTATAATTTTTACTTAAAAAAAATAATAAAGAAAAATTACTAAGGAAGCAAATTCTGTTGGGACGGCGCCAAGATCGTACGAGCTGAGATCCAGCGGCAGGGACTTTGCAAAACCAAACACGTCTCCCAGATACGGAGTGGTGAGTATCACACAGAAAACCCTTCCTTCGATGTTGAGGTGTGAAAATGCAGCTTTCAAACACCCAAACCAGAAAACCTCCCCTGGTGTCCTGCAGCATGTGAGAGAAGTCATAAAAGTCTCTTCAATCCAAGCCAAGTCCTACCACGCTGTGACGCACTAATTACACCGGTCTGGCTCTCGGCGGGCAGGTGCGCGTGGGTGTCCACGCTGATTTCTACTCGTGATGGAGCTTTTTGTGCTATTTCCATGTACCTTTATGGTGCTTTCCCCATCAGAGGTCTATTCTCCTTTCTCTGCTTGAAGCCCTGTTCATGGTGCAGGGAGTTATGTATCTTATTCCCTTCTCAGCAGGATGAAGCCCTTCAAGGGGAGGATGCAATTAAGATCAATAAATTGTAGGACTTTACTTCATCTCGGTGAACACAGAGGGATTTTTTGTTGTTGTTTCTCATTTGTAGGAGGAAGGATTCCCAGGGCCCGGTGGGGATGTTGCTTAGCAACTGAATCGGACCCACATGCCGTTAAATGCAAAAAAGACAAAATGCAAAAAAATATATATAAATAAATAATTTTAAAAATCCCATTTAAAACAACCTCACGGGTTTCACCTGGCAAAGGCTGAGCAGAGTGTGAGTGGAGCCTTATCAGCAAGGGGATGCCTTGCACATGGCAGTGTTTTGCAAGCAGGACATTACCTTTTTTTTCCCCAGTATTTTATATTTTGCTAAATGTTTGGCTGCCAAATCAAGTGTATTTAAAAAAAATGAGTGCTCCTTGCTGGCTTATTTCTCACTCAGACCCAAAGAAGAGTCAAACAATAAGAGCTTGATGTGCTTTGGAGGGATTGTGAACTTCCAACACAGCTGGCAACAAATTCTTTTCCCTTTGAGAAATGTGCATGTACCCCAGAGCCAGTTTTGGTGAAAAACGTCCAGCCAGGCAGAGATTTTTGCTGAAAGCCAGCTCCTTCAAAAAATACAATCCCTAAATATTCCTCCTTCCCCTGCAAAATCCCACATCCCCATGTTGCTCTCTAGCAAGATATCTACTAACTCAAGGGGTTCAAGGAGTTCATCCTGTGTCGTAGCTCCTCACCTCCCAAACCTTACAGGTGCACACAGGTGGAATAAAGGAGATGCTGTGATGGATAATGGCCCCGTGCTCAGGACAGCACCGAAAAAGTGGTGTGAGCTTTGCTGGTTGCTTATCTCAAACCAGATGAACTAAAATCATTCATGATTTTTAAGGTCCCTTCCAACCCAAACCATTCTATGATTCTATGATCTGCATCTGGTGAGAGAGGCTGGATGTCTTAATACGCCTCTTTTATCTCTAATTTCTAAGAAGCTTTTAAAAAGTGTGACAAATAACAATAATAATAAAAAAAGAATGTGGAGCTGCAAAGCTTCCAATGAATCTCAATTGATTTCTTTAGTTTAAACGATGCGACCTCTAATCCCGCTCTCCAGATAGATCATCGCTGATGGCTCTGTGTCGGCAGTTTCAAAGTGCCTCTCTCTGCAAGAAGATGCACTCAGAGGATTATAAAATAACAAGAAGGATAATCCCAGACAAACAAAAGAGGCAGTCAAGCCCCGGGCTTTTGGTGTGTTGCTTCAAGTAGGCTCTTGTATTTTCTGCTCTCTTCTGCTAATTTTGGTGGTGAATAAACAATCCTGGATGGGGAAACTGTGACCTTTTTGGCAGCAAATTCCAAAGGATGCAATTTGTATCTCCAGCTCTTGGAGAACCTGGGCAAGTCCCAAAGGAGTGAGGAGGAATAATGGATTTTGAGATACTGCAACCATTACCTATTCATAGGTGGGCACCAAGACCTTATTTTAAGCTTGGCCTCTGACTTGCCACCTTCAAGCAACGTGAAGCTACTCTCTACGTGTTAGTTTTCCTAATCTTTTAAATGTTCAGTCCACTTGGGGTTGACTAGACACAAACACAAAGCAGAGCACATCTGCTGCACAAAAAGAATTGCTATAGTCTTCATGCCTTCTAGCTAGGCATAGGAGAGATTATTTTGATGATGAGAAGACCCAGTGAGGGTTGTAAATCCATATTTACAAGGGAAGGAGAGAAAATCTGGCTGGAGACAAGTTGCAGAATGACAAGGTGTTGAGAATTCAGCATCAGAAAAGGCTCCTTTCCACACGTGCTACCAAAACACAGCGAAGCGCAGAGTGAGCATACACGCTTGAAGGGCTTCTTAGGTGAAAATCTAGTGTTGTGGAAAACTCATAGTGAAATAAGACTTTAACACCTTCTCTTTCCCCACTGCAAGTGTGTAAACCTCCTTAGGTAGAGGAAAACTGAGGTTCCTTTCCAGTAACGTGGATGAAAAGTGCCTTGGGGAGGCTGGTTCCAGCTCTAAGAGGGTTACTGTCCTTCTGTAGTCCATGTTCTCTGCCTCTTCACTGAGGATGCTGACTGGTGTATGAATTAGTGCAGTGGTGGAAAGGATTCCCTATGGACACATGTTGATCCTGTGGGAATGCCTGGAGCCTGGGCACACTCTTTTCCATTATTCCCATGATCAACTATTGCATCCTATCAGCAGTGGATCAACAGTGACCTAAACATTATTCCAAATAAATAATTTCTGGATAAGAGGGATTTCTGTCCCTATTCTCCAGATCCTGGGCTGGAGTGATGGGCGCTGCCTCTCACATGCCCATCAGTGTGTGACCTTGCAGCTCTCTGCTGCCTTCACAAGGTGCTGAGAGTTTGAAGCCACCAACCAAGACTGATTAGCAAATTGTAGTGTCAAGACTTTGATGAGGTATTTAGTTATTAAGCCCAACTTCTTGGTGTGTGGAAATTTCATTTGCCATGAAAACCGTCTATGGAGGAGCACAAGTACAGTGGAAAGAATGGACATTTGAACTCATATTTCATGTACAGTGACACACCTTTATCCAAACGAGAACTGAAGGAACAATATTTCAAAGCCATAAACATTTTTATTCAATTATCACTTTAAATGCAAAGTTAATTTATTTGGGACATTTAAGTTTAATTTCCGCCTAATTGGGATGTTACGATATTTTAAATGGCAATTGATTATTAAAAATATATCTACTCTTTCGAGCCCTAACAAGCTGAGACTGATGAATATTTTACTGCAGAGATGTTAAAGCCTCAATAGATGTTTTTAATAATCTCAATTGGTGTTTAACATAGAGGAATGAACTGTCATTTTAAATCTAAGGAGACACATCTATTCGCAAATATTGCATAATACTGAAATGCCAGCTGATTTCTTCCAGGTTTCCTCTCAACTATACCCTGAATAATTAATTAGCATTAAACCAGCATAAAGAACCTACCTCATGAATCCCTATTAAATCTTAATTTCCAAAGCAGGGAGGTCTAAGCGTGGCAAAGCATTAGTGCCGGAGGTGGGATGAGAAGAGGGAAGTGTCTCTATAGAGAGTATACAGTTGGGTGGTGTTGCTGGCATCTAGAGGGCAACACATATTGCTGCTTCCTGGAAAAGCTGTTTAACACAACCCTTATTAATCACCCTGCTGCTGCTGCTGCTTGGCCGAGCGAGCTCTGGTTTCTCTTGCCCGTGGGGTGGTGGCCAAGCTGGAGTCTGGCTCGATCGCTGTTATCGATTGTAAGCAATGCTTTGCTCTCCTCTCCCCTGGCTGCACCTCCCTGCAGCTCAAGGCAGCATCTGCCTTTTTGAATTCTGAATGTTTTCCCAGCTGCCCCACACAGGAAGGATTTTATCTGATTTTTTTTTTAATTTTATTATTTTTTTTTTGGTAGGAAGTCCTAATTTGAGGATCGCGCTGGATCTATTTCCTCTCAGTTCCTGTGATTGCTCTCCCCTGGGAAACTTTGTGTTATCACTGAATCTTGTGTGCAGATTAAAAACCACATTTATATACCCAAGTCAGCTTTTTGGAGTTGTCTGGCTTTTAGTGTTTATTATTATTATTATTATTTAATTTTTTTGTGAGGGCATTATGTGTCACCTTGAAGTAGATTTCTGGGAGCTTCTTTGTCTGCTCCCCCCTGTGTAGGTGTGTGTGTGTATCAACGGCGGGTGACATCAGGAGATTTAAAAGTTAATGACATCTTTGCAAAGAAAAACTCCATCTGGGTAACAGAGCACGTTGTTTTCCTTCAAAATGCAACTTGAAACTTTAAATGGTGAGTTCATCTCTAAATGCTGCTGAATCTGGTGTCTGGCCAACTGCGTTTTAAAGCTCATTTCTGGAAGTCTTCCACACAATCTGTCATCCAGTCAGCTTGGATTTGACGTCAGGTTTGTGTCTATAACACGGCTCCTGATTGACAAGGATGTTATTTTCGATATGACTCCAAATTAATATTCGTATAGAAGATGATTTCAAAACCCTTTTCTCTTTCTAGGAGCATTTTCCTCACTGTTAAACGATACTGTACATTCTAGGAAAAATGAAGCGTTAAAACCATGTCAAGTTGGCAATTTCCTGAGTCTCATCGAGGATGTGAGTTGTACGAGGTACATACCAGGACTCTCTGTTCCAGGAGAAATGATCCCCAGGGAAAGGTCTGGACTCCATTCCCCAATCCTGCACAGCACATTTAGCACCAACTTCATATCCAGCTCCAAATTCCTGTGATTATCCAAAATATTGGAGCATCCTGAGTCTGCACAGCAATGTCCGGAATCTCATCTGGCAGGATTTCCTCCTGGCTTCTCCTCTCTCTAAAGGATTTCTGGTTCTACCATCTTCCCGGGGAGCTGAGACCTGCTGCTCAGAGCTTTTTAAAATATTCAATAGTCCAGGGCTGATCCTCAGCTGCTACAACATTGCTTTGGGTGGAATAAAGGTGATGTAGATTAACTTTGTGATTTTTCACCCAAAAATTTTACCCAAACTGACTCTTTTTAGATAGTTTTAATTGCTTGGTTTTGATTTAGGGGAAAATGTTTCTCTCTGATTTCCCCTTTTTTCATTTCTTTTCCAGTTACTGGGTGGAACACAGGTGCCATTGCTTCGGGAGAAATCTCCAGCTGTCTGGGAAGACCAGACCCTTTGGGGAAAATTATTTTTGGGAGACTTCTGCAAGGACAAGAAGAGGTCCCTCACTGTCACCACAATGTCTCCAGCTCTGTGTCAGTGTCTCTGCAACTGAAGAGACCCACCGAGTGCAATTAGTCCTTGCAATATCCATGCTTGCTGGTTGGCAGATACGCTCCTGGAAAAGCATTTGGGGTTTTTCTCAGCCTTAGACCTCCAAGCCTGGCATGAAGCACAGCCTCCTGCCAACCCAACATATATTCTGAGCTGCCACCCAGGGACATAGAAGGAAATGGGTCAATGGGTTTGCCAATTAAAATTTCAGGAAACTTCATCCTCCCTGATGCCAGTTGATAAAGCACAATTAAAAATTAAAGGTAGTGATGCTTTCACATTCCCATGGTTGAACCTCGCCTGGCATCCCCGAAGATCCCATTATCGTGTTATTCTGTGCACTGAGGTGGAAATTAAACAGCTCTGGGTGGCTGGAGGTGCCAGGTTGGTGTCCCCCACTGAGAGGTGGCCCCAGGGAAGCTCAGGAAGCTTTGGATAGCACAACCAACTCCATGGTGTGCTCATTGTGGGTAAGGTGCAGAGATGGGAGGTAATCCCATAATCATCTGCAGAAGATGATTCTCCTGATAAACAGATACACCAGCTGAGCAAGCAAATGGGGCTGTTAATCATAATTGTGTTCTGAAGCACTTAAAACCAAGTGCTTGAGCGAGTCAAGATGCACAGAGGAAAAGTTAAAGCAGTCATGGAAGGAGACACAGCTCGGGCAGGAGAGCTGCCATGGTTGGAAGCCCACTCCACTTCCCACCAGTGGTGGCAGAGGAAGGCACTTCCAGTCTCCCTCCCCATCCTCCTGGAGATAATGCCTTTCAATTTAATTTTACCTTACAGACATCACAGCATCAATCAGGCGGTGGTAAATTGGTAGAGCTGCTATTCATTTGGTCTGTAAATCAGGAGCGTGTGGCACCACTGAAGAGATGCTTTTCATGTATGCATCCAATTAAATTCCAGCCCATTGGCAGTATCGTTAATACGCTGCGTTAAAGACAGATGTCCAGGTTGACTAAACTCTGAAAAGAAATGAATAAACATTGTAATGAGGTTTCAGCTCTGACACTCCACTGAAGCCACCGCAGGTACAATAATTTACACCAGTTACAGCTTTTTCAAGAGCTGAGGAACACATTGTATTGCCAAGTTTTAGCTGTTCACTTGCCAGTCTCCCCAAGAGACCACCCCCAAACAACCTTCTTCTCCTCATTACTATGCTAGTTATTAATGAGGTCTGATTGCATTGGGATTGTCTAGGTATGGATGACATCTGGACCCCAACATATGAAGTGCTCCCTGTTTGGCTTTAGAAAGGCCAAGGAAATATAGAGCCAGGTAGATATCTGCCTTCAGCTGATGTGTCCCAGCTGAAGACCTGACTCACACGCCTGAGGCTGCAGAGTCAGAGCTGCGAGGTGGCAAAATCCCAAGAGTCAAAGTGAGAGCTTTCCAGAAAGGCTGGAGCAATGGGGCTGCAAGCAAATTATTCTTGTTTGTTTACGATGCCCTTGGCCATTCTTGTTTGTGGAAAAGGCTGACCCACCTCCACCCTTCCTGAGCAATTCATTAGAAGGAGATCATCAAGCTCAGAGTGATCTGCGTGGAACATTTGCATGCTGAGATAAATGGTGATTGTGATGAGTCTGGTTTCATCAGTCAGGTACAGCACCAGAAGCATGGGCAGGATTGGTGTCAGGAACCAAACAGGGTCTGCCAGGGAGCTGAGGAGCAGCTTTCTGGATCTTGAGCCCCACTGGCAGCGGGAAGAGATGTTGGACTGGCTGGAAGAAAACTGCTGAATGAGGAATGAGCCTTTCACCAGCTTGGTGGGGGCCAGGCTTGGTCAGAATAAAATCTGTCACTCCGTATGTGCATGTATGTGGGTGAAAAAGGTCATTCAATAGTCCACCCACTTCCTTGGGGCCATGATACATCAACCAACAGCATTTGTGGGAGTGGTACAGACTGTTAAGTCCTCTGGGTGCTGCAAGTCCAAGGCACTGTCTGTACCTGGTAGAGACTTTGGTGTGATGCTGAAGAAAGTCTGAAGATGCACCACTGAGCCATTGTGCCCTTGTAGGAGGTTATCATTATCCATGAGGGTGGATGGACACACTCAGCTGATAGGAGATACCAGGGCCCTTCATCAAACCTCCAAGCGTTCTCTGTAGCAAAGTTGCTCCTTCCCAGAAAGCTTCTGAAAAGCTTTCTGTGGGCCAGGCCACATAAAAAAATAAGAAATAGAGAGGTAAGATGGCAAATGCCTCCTTAGATGTCCGCAGCATCTACATCTGAGCTCATCCTTGAAACTCCCTTGCTAGTCTGTAGAAGAAAAAGGCATTTTTAGAGCATGATTCATTGACCTATTTTAGACAGCTCCATAAGGACAAGATGAATCACCCCCTTGGGTGCCTACTTCTCTCCATTCATGGGGAGTTTGGATGATTGGTGCAGACAAAGGCATTTACCACAACAGGGATGTGCGATGAGTGTTGCACATGAGGTCCCTTGGTGTCCCTGTGGTGGTGGCAGGTTGGAGCAGCCCTAAAGTCTGCTGTAGCTCCACCTCATCTGCAAAAGTGGGGGCAAATAGGCGCCCCTCTGCTGTACATCTACCCTTCTCCCCAGACCAGATATGAACTGGGATCTCCCTGGTCACACTGCTGCCAGCACAGGGACCTGCTGTGTGTTTTGGTCTCGGAATGCTCTTACAACACACCAGACATTTTGAGCTGTCCTCTCTTTCTTGATGGGAGTTGAGCACCTAAAGTTGCCAGGCTGCTCTTTCCATGGTGGTTCTACCATGTGAATTTGTAAACCTGGGCTGAAAATTGAATACTAACAGCTTTTCTGGTGAGTCCTTCCTGCTTGGTACATCTGGCCAGCTTGGAGAAGTCATAATAACAACTTTTCCTTGGGCATTTTGGCACTTTCAGCCCCCACCAGCGAACAGAATGAAAGCAGAAGAGATATTTATAAATAAAACTGCACGAGAGCTCATATTAAGCTCCAGGTTTCCAAACTCCCTCCTCCAAGGTTGCGTTCAAGTCTTGTCTGAGTGTTCACATTAATCAAACCCTACTTGCACACATAACACCTACCACCTTCCACAGGAGAAATATGAATTCATTAGCAGGAAATGTTATGAACTGAGGGAGTATTGTTTTCTGCACTGAACAGCAACCAAACCAGAAAATAACAAAGATGTTCTAATTTAGCCCTGGCACAGGGATTACAGCTTCAGTCCTTCTCATGCTCATGAAGTCCTTCCTGCACAATCCCATCATCTCATCCAGCCTTTTGCCCAGCAGCTTTCCTTTTAAATAATAAGTTTTACAATATCTCCCCAGCCTGGCAGGTCAAGAAAGATTTTTTTATGACAACTTACTACAACAGGCATGGCACAAGGGAAAGCCAGGAAATGGGTTTTATCAACTTTCTTACTACAACAGCCTTGGCACAAGGGAAAGCCAGGAAATGGGTTTTAGAGGCAGGTTTTGATGGACAACGTGCCCTGGATGTGGGTTTGTTTATGCAGTTGGCTGCTGGAGCTAAGCCGTGCTTCTATCATTGTTGTTTCATGCAATAATGTGTTGATCAGAGGAATTACTTATATTTTTTCTTTGTCAGAGAAATTTGTAGACATCAGAACCCGACTGCAGTACCCAACACTCGCAGCTCCCACGTGCTGGGAGGGGAAGGGTTTGCTTGGTGCCGTGGGCTGGGACACATCACGTACGACGCTGATATTAACTCACAATGAAGTTATGGGGTTTCTTCCAGCAATGCAATAGGTTTCATTCTCAATGGCAAAGTTGTGAAGAAGACAGAAGATCAAGAAGCCACCAAGCAAGGCCAACCTATTCACAGTTAGAGGCTTCCAGTCATTGCAGAGAGTGAATCTGGCTTCAGAGCTGCATGTTGAGGACCAGCCTGTGCCCAGGCTCTTTGCCAGCAATCACAGAGGGGAAAACATTCCCTGAGCTTTAATTAAGTCAATTTTTTCTCAAAGCTGGGCTCATTGCAGATATGCAGTTGGCTTGTCTAAGCTGGTTCTCTCTCTCCTACGAGGAGAATGAGCAAGGAGATTTGCACAAGCAAAAAAACTATAGAATTATATGTGATGATGTCATGTTTGCAGCAAAGTGCTGATGGGGTCGGTGACATGTGTGTGAGCAGAGGAATTGCTGTACCCAGCTCAGCTCTCACACTTCCACCACATCCTAAAGCTGGTGGAAACCCTGAGTAACCAGCCTAAGAGTTAAACAGAACAAAGAAAAAATTGCCTCCCTTATTTGACACGATTGTAAAGCAAATATCACACCCATGAAGGAGATGGAAGCAACAAGTCCCTTTGCTGCACCATTTGAAGAAGTAACACTTAATGCAGTGCTCCAACCAATGAGTTGTGTGAGGCTGCTCACAGGCGTTGAGTTGGGAAGCTGGTGGCAATCTACATCAGCTCAGTCACATTTCATCACGTGGATTTTACCAGGGTGGGGTTTTTCTCACTGTCTTTCATTAGCAGGTCCCCATGAAACGCGGCAGCAGATGATTAAGATGAGCTTTGGGCAACCAAGCAGGATGGATCCACTCCAGGAGCAGGTACCCAGGGATGTCCTCCCAAAACAAGCAAAGAGAAGGGAAAATAGGGCATTTCTGGGTGCTGGCTGTGAAGCAAGACATGTGCAAACTCACTGCCCTTCTTGTTTTTTACTAGCAACATTTTTGCTGAGAAGGTGAAGACTGGAAAGTTGTTTGTTATCCACTTATATCTCATCCACATTGAGATTGTTTTAACAAAACTCTATTTTTTTTCCTGTGGACAGTGTTGGTTTGGTTTCACCTTGTTTCTTCTGTTTTGCTGATGACATTTTGAAAGTGTTTCCCTTTCTCAAACCTATTTGCTTTGGCTGGTCACCCAATCTTCTCCTCTCTTCTCATCCTCATCAAAAAAATCAGCTGGGAATATTAATTTCTCATTCTCCAGAGGTTTTTCATGATACAGAGTTCAGAAAAAAAATTGGGAAAAAAGAGCCAGATTCTTCCACCCTTCACAGTATCTCAGTTTGAAAATATTCTCATGAAATCCCATGGGAGAATTATTGTGGCAAACATGAGAAAAAAATAGCGAAGTTGAGCCCGTAAGGGATGGACCTGCATCCTGATTCATGCCCATAATTATTCCAAAACAAGCCTTATTCCACTCTTCAAGCAAATTACATCAACTTACCTGTGCTAAGAGCTGATTACCAAGGAAAGGCTTTCACAATTTGACCCTAGGCAAATAATTGCATTAGAAAAAGATCTGTGTATGAGCTTGATTTTTTCACTTGTTCCAGTAATACATTTGCCCAAATATACTTCACTCTGAATTTGGTCCTTTTTTTAATATATAGTTGTTTTTAAATAGTAATGAAAGCTACAGCCCATGTGGATGATTGTTGGGCGAGTCCAGCATCTCTCAAAGGTTATTGATGCCAAAACCTTCAGTATGGGCAAGGGTGTAAACAATTATCAGTGTGTTTTTTTTGTTTTGTTTTGTTTTTTTCCTGGCAGAAAGCCCAAGAAGCTTCAAATAAAGATGAGATTTTAAAAAAGCTTTTGATTAAATTCATTTTCATTCTTCAGTGTTCCTGACTTAAGAAAAATTAACCTTAGTTTAGGCCATATTTATGATGTTGGGCTTGAAACATGGTGGTTGCACCGTGGCTCTGCTCTTCCTCCTGGAGAACATCAAAGCCTCAGGCTGGAGGACCAGGGCCAGAAGTTGGCTGCTGAGATTAGTCCAAGACAGGTTCTGTGCCTGCACCAGGAACATCTCACAACCCAACTATGGAAACAGCTGTCCAAGCACCAGACAGTTTCTGCCCCATGAGAGCTCACTGCTGCCAGCTTCCTGGACATCACCCAGGGCTGCTCTTTCCACCTCTTTGGAAATCTTCTAATGAAAGCCAAGGGCAGCTAAGAAGCTGATTTAGCTATTAGCATAACATGAATAAGAGGAATGTGGGTGTCCTTCTTCCAGAAGGATCCCAGGCAAGGGAAAAAAAAAATAAAATCCCAGTTTTAATTCCAATAGATTAATTTTACAGTTTAATTAGAAAGCCAAAGAGGATAAAATGGAGCAAGTACAGGTTTTGTTAGTAGCTTATAAAACCTTTTGGAAATGTGGCTTATAATGAATTTTGTCCTTTTTGAAAGCAGCAGCTCTAGAGGTGCATTCAAAAGGAAAGAGTTCAATATCTTCTCAAGAGACACACAGGAGCTCTGTGCTTCCAGCTGCCCACAGATGCATTTTCAAAAAATATAAAAAAAAATTAGATTGCTCTATAGATTTGGCAGAACTGGATTAATTTTTGAGAAGAAACTCAAGTGGAAGAACTCATTAATTTCTATAGTAGAATTTATTTTTTCCTAAAGCAAGAGATTTATTTAGAGGGATGACAACCAGACCGATAGTACCTATTAGAAAGGACTGTTCATAATTTGTTCCTGTAAGTTATTGCAAGCAATGTAGATTAGAAGATTATTATTTGAGTTTTCAAGTATCAATTATGCCTCTATTGGAACACATTTGTTCAATTACTGTTTCTACTCTTTCCACTGCATTCTATAAAAGCAATTCTTGTTCTTCTCACACAATTAAAATCCTTTATGATTTGCAATAGCTAAAACTTGTGATTTTTTTTTTATACTGCCATTTTAAGGCAAAGTTCAGCTCGGTTCTTTAGTTTTAATTGCTGTTGCCTTCTTGTCAATGTGGTTAGTTAATGGGTAGGGAATCCCTGATCCTCTCAGGGAGTCCTGCAATCAATGTTGCAATGTCAAAAGGAGGTTGCCTATAGCAACCTTTTCATTTGCTTGAGTGCTTTTATGTGGGTTAACGATGAGGTATTGTCAAGGTGTAGGTAGGATGCAAAAAAGAGCTCTGTGTGTTACAATGCAGCTTAATTAAAAGTCATTTCTTCTATCAAAAATGGTTACTAAGATTGTGTCTGAAGAAGAAAATAATGATGAGGCTGCTTGGTGGATTCCTGAACTCCAGGTTCCTCTTTTCTTTCTTTATGTCGATGCCTTACAAAGGGCTCCTTGGTATCAGGTGATGGTATTGCAGATTAGTCTGAAGAAGTGATTTCAAAACCCTCTTGAATGGAAACCCTAGAAAATAACCTGCAGAGTATTGTAACTATGATCAGCTCCTTAGAAGTGTGCTCCACTCCTAAATATTTATGTTGATCAACTCACCCCATCAGCTTGAAGGAAAAATGAAGGTCAAGAGCTCTTTCCTGCATGGAGCCAAGGAGATGCCCAGGCTTTTTTTGGGCAGCTGTGCCATTCACCATCAAAGGGCTGGGCAGTAGCTGGTCAGGGGGTGAGGAGCAGAGGTTTCTCCATCTTCTCCATTTACTCAGGCTTGCTAAAGCACCTCTTCATGTTGGAGCATTTGATTTGCAGGGCAGGGAACCACATATGAAAGATGTTCTTCTGGTTCACCATGCATCTTGCAATGATTCAGGTGAGAGAAAATCTGAAACACTTGGTCTCTTTTCCACTACTGGTGGTGCCAAAATCAATACCAAGCACCCAGGAAAGGAGCTCAGGCAAAGTCCTGCATTGTATGGCTGCTTTGCAGGAACTGTGACGTTAAACATGGTGTTAGTTGAGACTTCAGACAGTGGAAGGTGTTTCCAATACACAGATCCTTCCTTTTCAGATCATAAGTGGAACAAGAGCACTGGAGGGTGAATCTGGAAAAAAACATTATTGGCAGAAGAACTCCACAGCATTCAGATGCTGTGAAATCCATACAAGTGAAAGAACTGTGAAAGAAGTCCAGAGGGAACTGCTTCCCCCTGTCTGTGTGGAACATAGGGGTGACTTTTCCTTTAATTAAAATACACCTGCTTTGAAAAACTCATCTTCTGATAAACAAAACTCAGTGTTCTCTCCAGCAACCTTTGCACATAGTATTAATTAAACATGGCATCCTTTGACAACGCATCAAGCTGGCAGCAGGAGGCAAAACATGCTTTGACAACACCTGAAAAGGCCAACTGTGAACCCAGATTCCCAATTGTCACATCTTCCAGCATCTTTTATCTTTTTTTTCCCCCCCTTCTCCTTTTTTGAAGTTCTGCTGCGATGCAATTTACAAAACAAGCCTGTAAAATAAAAAACCCCACACAACCTGTGTCGGCTATTTAATTTTCTAGGGGCATGAACAAGACATCAGTGACTGATTAGCTGCTTTTTCATCTATGAGGGGTTCAGTGGGTTGAAGGAGCAGCACAACTATGAGCTGATAACCACCTGACTTACAGGACTTGCCTTCACCAGGGTGTGTGGGAGGGAAGAGAAGCAGCTTCAGCCTCTCAGGGGAGATGTAGCAGCATCATTGGGGCAGACACACAAGAACATTAATTCACTTTTGCAGGATTCTCATCTGCAGCTTCACTTATGATATTCCCTAAAGGTTGGTTTCCATGAGCAACCCCATGGCCCAGCAGTCTGAACTTCCCAGACCCACGTGGCTGGCTGTGGATCCCAGCTGTGTATATCACTGCTATTGCTTTCCCACTGAGAAAGTGGCCTTCATCCCTGTGGCTTTCCAGGAAAGTAGGAAATTGTTCCTTCTCATCTAACTGCCCGTGTACCCAGAGCAGGTCACTCATCAGCATGGGAAAGAATGGAAAAGCCTGTAGCAATAGGACAAGGGGTGAGGGGCTTAAGTTAAAAGAGGGGAGACTTGGTTTAGACTGGATATAAGGAGGAAAGGAGGAATTTTTTTACACTGAGGGTGGTGAAACCCTGGCCCAGGTTGCCCAAAGAGGTGGTAGAAGCCCCATCCCTGGAAACATTCAAGGTCAGGTTGGATGAGGCTCTGAGCAACCTGATCTGGTTGAAGATGTCCCTGATCTCTGCAGGGGGTTGGACTGGATGGACCTTGAAAGATCCCTTCAACACAAATCATTTCAAGATTTTATGATTCTGTGATCTCCCATCTTAAAGAGGACCTCCTCCTGAAGCCTCACTTGCATAAAAACCACTGGATTTATTGTCTAAACTAGCTAAAACTGGCTGAAACCAACAGAAAACTGCCTCAGTGCCAAAAACTGGAACTCACAATGAGAGGCTGAATAAACAAAGATTCACTGAGATCTGACCCTCCTGTAATATCTTAATATCCAGATGGGAAACTGCTAACACCCTCCAGCAAACACATGGAGAAGTGAAGGACAAACTTCAGAAATTAGTATCAATCAAATATTCATTCCATTAATAGATATAAAGGTGTTGTGAGCCATAGCATTGGGATTTAATAATATAATGCAACACACTAAAACTGAACAGCTGCCAAACCCTGTAACACATCTGAGCGTTGTACCTACAGCACTGCACACACCAGTGATGCCAGAGGACTTTTTGGAAAATGTCATGTTGTTACACAGAATTTTGGTACCTTCTGATCAGGATTTTGTAATTCTATATGCTATGCAGTGGTATTTGCACTATAGTAAATATCTGTGCTATGAAAGCTCAAGCCCACTGAAACCTTCCTGGGTTTGTGTTTAATGACTAATTCTGGTTTTATGCTGACAGCCTCTGGGGTGAGTTTGTTTTTCGCTGTTCTAAGTAGAACTGAAAATAATTTCTATTTGGGGCAAACAACAAAAGAGGAGCAGTGGTTTGGCTGCTGCCTGGATTTTCTCCAACCTGGCTACAAAGGGCAAGTTTCTCTGAGAGCCTGCACCACCTCAGCTCAGCACCAAACCCAGCTCCATGAGCAAGAAGATGGGCTGCAGACCACACACTGGGCTGCCCAGGGAGGACCCAGCATCACCAGCTGTGCCATCCTGTGCTCCCTGCCATCCCTCTGCCTGGTCCAGCCATTGGGTAGCAGTGGGGGACCCATTGAGCATCACCCAAATAACACCCAACTGGGCAAACAGGGCTGGTGCCTCCATTGGTGGACACAACACAATGGTGGGTGATGTAAAATACACTTGAAAAGCAACAAACATGCTGGGTCCTCTCTGCTGACAGGCCCAAATCTTTTTTTCCACAGTAGTAATAATAATAATAATATAAAAATACTAAATGCCCAGCTGTATGGAAACCAAAATTAAGTTGTTTTCATAATCATCATCAACATGAGCTAGACATAAAGATGAAAGAGGACCCATCGAAGCTAAAAGCTGTCAAATAAATACACCAAACCTTTTAAAGTACAGAGGCTCTTTGAGTCAGCAAACCTTTAAACACTGGTTGCCACGCAACACCAGTAACATTAGATGATGAACAGCTCGGCGAGTGCACCGAATGTGGTAAATACAGGGTTTCAGTATTTATGTATCACTATTTATTGAGGCATTTCTTTATGCCAGTGACAGTCCCTGATAAAACAAGGACAGTGATGCTATTGAAAATCAGATCTGTTCCTGCAAGGGAAGATGGATTGGGGCTGCACAGACATAGCATAAGCTGTATATGGTACAATGTACAGTCCCTATAGGTCTTGAGGTTGCCAGAAAATGAGAAATGGTCCCAGTCAGCAGCCATCTGCCTGGATTAAAATGTGTTTTCACAGAGTAAATAATTAAGATGAGATACATCTTTCACATCAAAAAACATAGAAGGCAGGTCTGCATTATTTTGCATAAAAATTATAAAAATTTTTGGTTGGGTTAGGGGGAAAAAAAAGCAGGTTCATTACCAGCAGGCAGGTAAGCATGTTTGGGGTGGGTCTATTTTGCTTCAAACTTGCAATGCTTTTCCAGCAGTGAAGCTATTCTGGTTTTAGTGAGGTTACTTGTGGGGAAGAAATAGGGTCCTTTTCATCTTTTAAAGGCATCCCTGAAGACAGCACTTGCAGAAATGATGATTAGAGCCCAATAAAGTAACAGCTTTTCCTCCCAAACTTAATTTCTCCTGTAGTCCCAGTTTTGGAAACTGTAATTTTTTAGGAGCTCAGCTTTTCAGGTGAAAATTCTCAATTAATCTGTGATAGATCTGTTAAGAAAGAGGTACCATTAGACCCTACAAATCAGTAAAGATGGGAACCTCCCAGGTTATCAGAGATGGTGATGGCTCTGGGGAATTCAAGTCCTCATAAACCCAGGAAAGAATATCTCCAAAATGCAGTGCTTTTGGGGTGCACTGCCTGGGATTTTGTGTACTGGAGGAAAAAAAATAATCCATCCTTATTATGTGAGAAGGAAAATGAAGACAAGCTCTTAAAGACTTTGATTATGGAGGAAATAATGGGAGGGATTGAAAGAGTTCTCATATGGAGTGAGTATATCTGCATTTGTAGAAAATGTGCACATACAGAGATAACAGCACAATTTTACATTTGAGAGGCGGCAGCATTCTATAAATATTGAAATATGATGATGTTGAGCAATGTGTGCCTGGCACATCCTGGTTTTCTTCTCCCATCCCTCTTGTGCTAGATCCTCTGCCTTTGGCAGCCTGGGGATGCATTTCCATCCCATCCTGGGAGCCACCAGCACTGGGAGCTCTGGGGTTCTCCAGTTCCTAATCCAAGGAATGTCCTGTGCATCCTTTCTTCTGAGTTCAAAGGAATTTGGTAGAAGATCAGGTTTCATAAATCAGATGGCAGTTGCTTAAACAGGGAAGAAAATAAAGGTGTTTTTAACCTGCGAGACACAATGCTGAAGGACTAATACATTAAAAAGGGAATAAAATGTGCACCAGCCTGGGCACAGAGGAATGGGAGGATGTTACAAACTACATGTTCTTCATGGAAGGGGCAAAAGCTGCAGAAGGACAACTTGTGAATAATTTCACCCACATGGCTATAGGCAAGCAGGCAGCTGGAGCCAGGGCTCAGCATCACCACTTTGGCTCAAAGCAGACTTAAATCACACCCAGGTTTAGGTCAGGAGAACTCTTTTGTGGAGATGGGAGCAGATCCAGGTTAAAAACTGCATAAGAATTGGAGTTACATGTTCCATAAAGCCATCACCTAACAAACCCCAGCTTCAGGCTAGAGGGATCAGTTCCCTGAGCTCCTCCAGCTCTCAGGCACACAGTCCAGGTGTCAGGACTCCAGACACCATGTTATCAGCTTTGTCAGAGATGATGTGAGGTGCAGGGGCAGAGATGGGTGTTAAGAGCCTGGGTAACAGTAGCCACAGTTATGGAAACGCAGCTGGTGAACAGTTTCCAGCTACCCGGGGATTTTTGTAAAAGCAAAAATTGCTGGCTGGTGTGATGCAACCTAATGGACTCTTCATACAAACAGGATTATTATATTTTTTTCTCTATCTATCATATTCTGCTTGTTGGTGTTCTGCACCAGGATTCCAGTAGATGTGAAATGCAAGAGAAAACTGGCACTAGGTTGGCATATTTTGCTACAGCACAGTTGGAATATGGGCAAAATGCATTTATCTGTTTCTGCCTATTAGTGCTTGTGGCTGGCCCCTGGCATCCTGATGAGAGCATTTCCAGCAGCTTTCCTGGGAGCAAACGTGATAAGATGTTAATTTTTCAGAATTTCCACAGCTGGGTTTGCTGCACAAAAGGAACAAAAAGGAAACTAAATCTTTTTTTTTTTCTTTAAAAAAAAAGTCAAGGGACTTCTAAGTGTCACTGTTCAGGTCAAGCTCTGCAGTGGCTGAGTTGGAAGGTGGTGGGGTTGGGTTTGGCTGCTGGGTGACCTGCTCCTAACAAACCCCCTTTGAAAGGTGATGCAGGGGACATTGGCTTTGCTCCTCCGTATGTCATGGTGGCTCTTGGCTCTGAGGGAATTGTCAGAAGTTCAAGGTAGCCAGAAGCCAAGATAAAGGAGATATTCTGCATTTCTCTTCCTTGATAAAGGACTCCTGAGTAGAAAGCCTTTGATTTATAGCTTCATTATTATGAACTCAGCTTTTCTCCATTTACATGCACTGGTTTCCACAGAGCCACACGGCAGGTTCCTCCCCACACAACCTGGGAGGGGGTTTGGCTTTATTACGCCAGGCACAAGCAAACCCCTACTACAGCAGGGAATGATAAGGCAGCCTTAAATCACAGCAGAGGAAGCAGAATTATTTCTAATTCACCACTCAATTATTAAGACCTGCTTCATAATTTGTTTACTTTTCATCTCCTGGCTGAGGTATTTAAAGTCTACAGTTTCAACCTTATTTCTGTCCTTTCTTGTGAGGCCAACTCTTTTTACACCCTCTTAAATCTTCTTTCACATTGTTTGAAACACCGTTGATGTTCCCAGTCAAGATGATGCCCCAAAATATACATTGCCAATAGATCACCTCCATTTATATTTACCCCATGAGATGAGTCATCTCCCTGCAAAGTTTCCCTTCATCTCTCACATTTTATTTCTCTCCACTGCCTGTATACCTACACTACCCATACATTATTGTTCTTCCATTTTCACTGTTCTGTTATCTCACCACAATTAAGACAGCTAAGTCTAGTGCACCAGCCAATCCATATTAACTATCCTTTCTGGGTGGCTTCATCATACAAAGTGCTTCTTGTTCTGGAAAGTCATTTGAGTATCTCCTGGCAATTACTCAGTTGAATATTGATCTCAGCATCATTCTGCATTTGTGGACTTGTCCAATACTTTCTGCTAGATTTCTGCTATTACACAGCATTGAAAAAAAGCAACAAACAGCTTTCAGTATTGTTCCTTTAACTAGACTAGGAAAACTGGGAAAGATGTTAGCTCTTCAAAGGTTTCCCAAGCCCAACACTCTTCTTTGAGTGTTTAATATCTCTCTTACTTTACTGATAAATCCCTCTTCATCCATTCTCACAAACTCTAGGACTAGATGACTGCATCAACAGATGGTTATTTAATAGTCCAAGGGAATTCAGAGTAAGAATTATCAGGAATAACCCTAAGAAGGCTGATGGACAACCAGACACAGGCAGAAGAACACACTGTCCACCTACACCAAGCAGCAGCTCTACCTTCATGGGGTCCCCTTTGGTGTCTCCTGTCTGTCCCCATCTAGTAACCTGCCAGTAGTAAGGATCTAGCAGATCTGTCCTGGACTAACAGCTCAAGATAATGCTGCTTGAATTAGGTGACTCCAGACACACACAAGAGCTTTATTTCACCTTGAACCAAGTTTAAGATATAAAGAGAAAAAAAAAAAATCAATTGCCAAAGGTCAGAGTTCAATTGCCAAATATTAACTTAAATATGGGAACCTCAACAGCACAAAACAAGGTAACCCAAGCTCTTCAACAAGCCACCAGGATCCCCTCTTACCTTTCTCCTTGGACACTGCCTCCTTGTTGCCAGTCCTCTCCCAACACAACCTTCCTGGAGCAGAGAGCACACCTCAAAACTTGCTGTTGCAGCTTTAGGTCTTAATGGCTCTCTCAACCACATGCCAGTCTAGAGATAAAGAGGAACTAATTATCATTCTTGCAGGTGAAACAGAGAGCCCTTAAGCCTCTCCTTTTATAGCAGAAGGACCCGGAGACACTCAAAACTACTAACCATGGACACCTGGTGAAGACAGAAGCCGGTAGGAGTGTCCTGGGGCTGGGTCCACATGGGTAAGTTGGAGGGAATATGGGAGAGTTGGGGATTGGCTAATTGGGACAATTAGTTCAAGAATGTGACTGAACATCTTAGCAGATGCTTCAAGATGACCCTGGAAGTGGGACTGCAAGAGCTTTCACCTGCTTTTTGAGGAAACAGGGATGTATGGATGTTCTGAAGAACATACCCCACATTCCATCTCCAAATATACCTGATTTGTTTCAGCTGCTTATCATGATTGAGGCAAAATCCCAGCCAGGCCCCAAAGATTGACCAAGTGCTCAGGCTAAAGTGATAATCATCCTGTTAATCAGTTTAAAAGCGGGATGCTGCCCTTTACTTTGCCCTCAGCAGTAATGTTTGGCAAAAGAAGATGCTCTAAAGAAGCAGATGAAAGCTATGAAGAGGGGAAAAGCAATGATGATGAGTGACATCTGCCCTGGAAAGCCCTGGTTTCTATGCTGCAGGTTTGGCCATGCCCTTTGTGCCAAGGACAAACAGGAGCAGCAGGTGTCCCAGCTGACCTACGAGGGGTGGGCTTGCCCTCATCCAGTTAAAATATCCCCCATTTTGGGTGTGTATCCAGAGCACAGTCAGATCTTCTGGATCGCCAGTCCTTGGGTTGAGCAAGCATGGACTCTCTGATGGGGTGAAGCACCAGGACTGCACCTCCAGCTGCCGTCCCAGCAGGGCTTTAGGGCTTTTGCTTTGCAGCCACAACAAGGAGGGATGGAGGGATGCTGCACAATGCCCAGACACAAAGCTCATGTCCCTGCCACCCCAAGGACTGGCTGCAGGGATGCTGGATGTGTGATCTGCTCAATGCCCTGCTTCAGCTTTGGGTCTGACCTCCTTTATAGCAAGAAATCCTAGAATCATTAAGGCTGGAAAAGAACTCTAAGATTATCAAGTCCAACCAAAACCTAACACTGACAAATCCACCACTAAGCCATGTCCCTAAGCACCATATCTACACCTCTTTTAAATAACTCCAGGAATGGTGAGTCCATGACTTCCCTGAGCAGCCTGTTCCAATGCTGGATAACACTTTCAGTAAATAAATTATTCCTAAAATCCAATCTAAATCTCTGTAATTAAGCACAGGGCTTGTAGGAGGACAGGTAGGTTGTGAGATGGGTGGGTGGATGTATTAGGGTGGACTATTTGCCCAGAGCAACAACCTGGTGTGCATGTGGGTCAAATGGAGGGGTGGATGATTTGGGATGAATGCAGGGCACTCTTGGTTCAGGGGGCACCTGTTGCAGTGGTCCCCAATCCACGTGTGAAGCCATGGCAGGAATAACCATGTTATGATTTATTCAGATACTTCCTGCCAATTAAGAGACAGTGTGATTGCAAAATGTGCGGATTTTACACTTGGAAGTCAAATGTACTCAAGGGAATTCTCTTTTTGTTGGTCATATAATGCTTGTACGTGAATCCTCTAGTGCCATATTTCAATGGTGATCCTTCCTGGAGCATTCTAAGAGAGTAGTTTTCCTTCAGCATCAAGTAAATGGCAAAGAACTGACAGAGGAAGAGAGGAAATAGAAATCGTTCCTGCCATGGGGATGGTGATTTTCTGCAAACACCAGCTTTAAATAGTCTTACACGGCCCCTTTGTGTTGGGAATCTTTTTCCATCCTCAGATACCTGGGGTGATGAGGGGGAATTGGGTGGCAGGAGATGGAAGAGAGGATTAGGGATGAGTAGTGACACAAGGGAAGGTTGGATCTGGAGACATGTGACAGAGATAACAGCGAGACCGGAGAGTGGGAGAGCCGCCGCCGCCGAGGGAGTCTCTGATGAGGTCAGCCTGGGAATCCTCACGCTGTAATGAACAGCCGGCTGGTTTCTATGGAAACACGGAGACAGGATTGAACACATTAAATGGCCAAGTTTTAATGTCGGTGTTTAATAAAAAACCCAATAGAAATACAGCGAGGGAATCCTTATGGCGTGTGCGCCCCACGGTTTCCCTCCGATGTGACAGCAGCTGCTCCAGCACACGGCAAACTAAAAAGTAACAGAAAATGATTTTTAAAATCTTCAGAAATGACTCAAAACAATGCCTGGGATTTCACTCATTCTGCAGTGTAGATATTATTAAAAAATCAGCCCACATTTTTTTTCTGTATAATTTCACCACTGTTTTGGGTTGTTTTTTCAGTCCTGGAGGTACTTGCCCTTACCAGGCTGCTGATAAAAAATATCTGTGGCATCCGTATTTGCACTTCAGGCACGATAGGAAGATTGAAACAGCTTTTGAGCTGATGACATCTGAGCAGATGGGCCAGCCCCAGCCCCATCACAGGGACCAGGTTGTCCCCACAGTTAGGGAGGGACAGTCACCTGTGCAGGGAACCTAGTCAGGAAAAAACAAGTCCATCAGTCTGCTGGCTCCTACCCAGGATGAGCTGTGCTGTTTCAGGAGGTGGTACCAGGTACTTTGGGGTACCAGGTAGGAACTCACTGAACAGGCAATGTTATTGCAGTCCCCCATCAGGGGCATATACCAGAACAACTGGAAGGAAGAGCCCTAAAACCTGCCCTCGATGACTTGTAACATCCCCATTTCTGTTGACACAGATGTTCAGTCCTCAGAGAGGTCAGCCAGGCACACTTCACAAGAACTAAAACGATTTAAAAGAAATACAGAGGGGTTTCTTCCATTTTCCTTTAAAGCCTAGTGAGACAGCAGCTGCTCTGATGTAACTTGTCCTATCATCTTCCCCAAAGAAGTGCAAATTAGAGCTGGGAAGGTATGAAATGTAATCATCCTGCCTTAGCAATAGGAGGCTGCTTCAGCACAAGGAGAAGAGCTGCCCTCCTTAGAAGTGTCAGCAAAGTCAGCGCTGCCAGAACCCTGGAGTAGAGGCAGAGTTTGACCTGGCTCCCAGGGATGGGCACTGGGCAAGGGGTACCCACCATCCCACCCGTGTGTCCCCTCCGAGTCCCAGGCAGGAGCTGGGTGGCTCTGTATGGGACTAAGTGCCACCTGCCTGCCCCTTTTCTCCCCACCATCCTGGGCCAGCATGGAAAGGTTCTAGCACCAAATTGGTGCTAACTGGTCAGGAAGAGGAGACGGGACCAGCCAGACTGGTCATCATCATCATCATCATCATCATCATCATCATCATCATCAAACCTAGCTTGCTCCCATCTAGCCCCTCAAAACAAGGGGGCTTGTTCATGTGTCTTACCCTGATCCATCTTGGCAGTTGAATTCCCTTGGCATAGGACACATCAGCAACGTTTGCTGAGTTTGGATTTGCTCCTGGACTGTGTTTGCTTTTGGGTAATCCTCACAAACCCATGGCATGACAGCCTGCACCCTCAGCAAGAGCTGGAGAAGGGAACCCCTCCCTCTGGCAACCACAGGTAAAATAAAGACCTCAGAGTTTCTCAGGACATCAGGGCATTGCTGTTTTCTGCCTTGTTTCAGCAAAACTCTTGCTGAACGTTACGAAAATCAACCCCAGGCGAGCACCTTTCGTAGAGGTCTCACCTCTGCAATGGGGCAAAGGAGGGGACAGGCCCCTGGGGACAGCAGGAGCCACTTCTGTCACCCTCAGCCTTGTCACGGTGCCACAGTGTGCACAGGGCTCCAGCTCAGTCCCTGGAAAAGATCAAGCTCTGGTTTGCTAACGAGCGTGCCAGGCTCACCATCACCTTCCTCTGCTCTCCTGGGGGGGAGGCGTGATGCAAAACCATTGCAGAGCCAATCACATAAACAAACAAGATTTTAGGAAGTGGTAAGAAAAAAAAAAGGTGGAAAGAAAAAAAAACCCATCCTTGAGAATCATCTGTGCAGCAGAAACCCCCAAATAGGTGATGGCAGGTAAACATGGGAGTGTGAAAGCTTTGGGAAGGAGGCATTCTTTTACAGTATAGATGATCATAAGAACAAAATAAATCATCTTTCTTTTACCATAAAAATGTTTTACACCATTCAATTAAAGCCTCTGAGATAAAATAATTTCTCCTGGGTATTTTCCTTTGCTCTTCTCTTTCTGTCGGAAGTCATTTCAATATTTTACTATCTTAGTAATGAAAAATACATAATGGCTTGCCAGGCAATATTATTTCAGCAGCTTGCTCACTACGTGAAGAAATTCACAGCAGCCTTTTGCTTCACTTTACACTAGAAAGAAAAACATGTGCCCGAGTGCCAAGGGGCTGTGATGGGAGTAGGTTATTTGCTTGGGGTTGCCACGAAGGCTCTGGGTAACTGAGGAGAGCCAAGCCAGATGTCTGTCCTTAAAGGCTGTGGGTAAGCTATTGCAGAGCCACACTTTCACTTCTTCCCCAAAGCATGTCAGGAAAAAAGAAAAAGGGAGGTGAATCAACACTTCTCTAATATTAATAAATCTGTGCTGCCCTGTTGTAGCCTTTAAAACACTATATGCTGAAGTGGTCCCAAGTGGAACGGTGTATCTTTCCCCTCGTGTTAAGAAGAGCAATAAATCTGCAATTACTTTATTACTCAGTCCTACTAAAAAATGCATTAAGCCCTTCTAGCAAATTCCCATTTTATAAAACAATTACTGGATTCCGACATTCGAAAGAGTCTGAAGTCAAATAAGATGTCGCTGGATATTTTTTTCAGACCCCACGTGTTTCATTTTGAAATGGATCCTCTGTCATTGAGCGATGGTGTCACTGGTAAGGAATTCCTGAAGTTAAAATGAGTAAGGTACATCTAGGGGTGAATATCAGGAAAAGGATTTACAGGGAACTGTAGGTTGACACAAGAAAGACTCACTTGTGTTTCAGGAATGTGTATGTATGTACATATATATATATATTTAGATATTTTTATATGTACATATATATATATATATATATATCTCTCCACACATACATATATAAAAAAATCTTAAAAATACTTTTTTGCACATCTTTTAAGAAAATTCCCTTCTGCTAGATTTATGGTATTTTCCTTTCTTGTGCAAGAACAAAGGGATAAAAAGCCCCTTAGGAAACAAACATCCCGTTATGTCATGCAAAGGTCCCATTAATAAAGGATGAGCCAAGAGGAGGGCAGAAAACGCAGGAAACCGAAGCAGAGCTCTGAGCCTAATTAGACTGTTCTCCAAAATTTCTCAGGAGGCGCTTGCTGGGGCTGAGGAGGTAAATATTTTATAAGGGGAGCTCCCTTCCTCTTCACACTTCTCCTTATGCCCTCTCCTGAACTAATTACTTGCTTTGTAGAGGGAAACACGGCTAATTTTAGCCTTCTGGGGCCCTGCGTGGAAAGCAAGGGATGTTCCCTGGATGTTTCCCTGATGGGAAAAGCATTTTGGCTCCTGTCTGATAGCAGGACCAGCTGCCACTGGGAAAAGGGACCTGTGCAATGACCTGGCAAATGTGCCATCCTGGGTACATGGGGTGTCCCCACATCGTGTGGCCAAGGACAGGGCTGGGGGTGTGGAAGGAGCTGTCCCTAATGGGTGGGGACAACACAGTGTCCCTCATTTGTGTCCTTCAGTTCCCACTGCTCATCCCTGGGCCACCCTATCTCACCCCTGTGACATCCCACCCCATGCACACAGGATGGAAAAAGAAGAGACGGAGGAAGCAGCTACTGAGGAATTAAAATTGTTTAGATGATAGACAAGGAAATAAAGAGAAAAAATAAGAGGGAAAGAAAAGAAGGAAGAATAAAATACTACAGCCTCCCAAATTAAAGCAGCTTAGAAATCCTTCTGCTCTTCTCCCAAAAGCAGGGTTAGAAAAAAAAATACAGAAGGCATCTGCAGCTTGAATAGAGAACACGCAGAGCTGGCCAGGTTGCAGAGCTTGTACACGGGAGCACGAGGTGCTGAGCACGGCTGGATGGGTAAGAGTGCTGAGGAGCTCGGGCAGCTCCTTCCCTGACCTGCTCACTGCTAATGAAAGGGGTTTATAAGCACCCAGCACAAAGAAGTGGCTATAAATTGGTATTTGGGCATGTTCTCCAACACCTCAGTGTTCAGGAGCAGCCTCAAGGCCAAGGCCAGACTTGGGGAGCACGTGTGGGCTCCAGCACGTGGCTCAAAAAAGCCTCTTCTCTGAAAATAGCTGCCAACAAGCTCCAAGGAGGGGAATGGACCTGGGATCCCCACCGAGCCCCAGCCTCAACTAACCTACAAGGCTGGAGGAGACTGCACAGGTCTCCATTTCCCTATTGGAAGCTCCAAGAAGCTTCTTTATCATCCCAGAAGGATGCAAGGAATTGAAGCAAGGGTCCAGTCAAACCCTGCCCAGCAGTGAGAGTCTGGGGAAAGGCATAGACCAGTAGTGGTGGGTCCCTGCTACGTAACCCAGCATCCTGTACTGGGCACCTTGGGATCTCCTATTCCCTCTCCCTGCTCTTTTCCCCACTCCTCTGAGGGCACGGCTGGAATAGCCCGTGGGCTGGCACAGCCCTGCTCACTCCTGTGCTCTCTCTGAGGGCAGAAAGGTGACTCCACCACCACCAACAAGCTCCAAGGAGGAGATTGGACCTTGGATCCCCACCAAACCGCGGTCTCAACTGAACTACAAGGCTGGAGGAGACTGCACAAGTCTCCATTTCCCTATTGGAAGCTC
>NW_010326509.1:67825-93120 GCF_000700745.2 Antrostomus carolinensis
AGGTCTCCCCTCAGCCTCCTTTTCTCCAGGCTCAACAACCCCAGTTTCTTAAGCCACAAGGGAACTCAGCACACTTGTGCTCCAGACCCTTCCCCAGCTCCGTTCCCTTCTCTGGACACACTCCAGCACCTCCATGTCCTTCTTGGAGTGAGGGGCCCAAAACCAAACACAGGACTCGGTTCCACAGACAGGAGTTTGCCTTCTCATTATCTGTGCCCTGCTTAATCCAGCATCTTTTAGGCTTCTCAGATGTTTGACCTTCATTTGTTGTCTCTCAGCATATGCAATCCCAGCTCTGGGGATCCCATGGAGTTGGCAGCAGTCTTATCTCACCTGGTTTTTGTTCCTTTGCCAGGGCAGGTGCTTACACAGGACTCGGTTCCACAGACAGGAGTTTGCCTTCTCATTATCTGTGCCCTGCTTAATCCAGCATCTTTTAGGCTTCTCAGATGTTTGACCTTCATTTGTTGTCTCTCAGCATATGCAATCCCAGCTCTGGGGATCCCATGGAGTTGGCAGCAGTCTTATCTCACCTGGTTTTTGTTCCTTTGCCAGGGCAGGTGCTTCCCCCCTTAGCAACATGGCACCAAGGAAACGAGCAACATAAAAAGCAGCAAATGCAAGAAGCACACAATGTTTCCAGTGTGTGGAAAAGGATTATTTTTTTTTCTTTTCTCCTTTGAAAAGTCCTAACAAAAGAAGGAACTGGGCCAACAAACTGGTAAGTGTGTGGTCCCTCTGCCTTTTTTTTTGGGAGATTTTTGCAGCAGTCCTGTCCTCCTGGATCTCAGCTGATCCAAAGGACTCTCTGACTGAGATGTAACGTTTCCCTCGACTCAGAAAATCCTCACTGATCTTTTAACAGGATTTCCCATGGTTTGACTATAATGTGGATTAAATAAAATAAAATAAAATATAAAACCCACCCAGTTTTTCCCTTTCAGCTCTGGGCACTTGCTCAGTACAGTGTGCTTTCATGCTAAGGAGGAGATTTGGAAGCCGTGAGGTTGCAAAGCAGAGAAATGGTTTGATCAGCGAATGCAACTGAATCCCTATAAACTCCTGTAAGTTTAAGGCACAGCTTTCCAAACGAGACCAAAGAGCTGCCAGTGGAGGAGAAGGCATCACACCTGACTGCAAAATACCTCCACTGATATACATGTGCACAGATTATGAGGAGATGGCATCTCAGCAAGCCTCTTCATGCTCGAAGCATCTCCTTTTTACTGATTATGAATAATAACTAAGTACTAAGAGGGGGTAAATTATTCCCTCCATCCTCATCCCAGTTGGGTTTCCCCAGGGTTTCCATCTCCAGCTGCTGTTTACCTTGGCCTGGACTCCTGTTGGATGAACCCCCATTCTGCTCCAGGAACCCCATATGGGCAGACTTAGACCTTCAAGAGCTTTCAGCAAACGTGGCCTCTTCACTAAGCCCACAAGACAACACAATGAGCCAGAACTGTGTGGTGGGATTGGATTTTGGGGTGGGAGCAGCTACAATGCCCTGGATGAATCCAGCCCTGTGGGATCCTGGTGCACTTGAGAAAGGCACCAAAATGAACCGAGGGACTATCCTAGAGTCCCACACTCCCTGGGGATGTCCTATGCCCATCCAGCCCCTGCTGTGACAAAAGACATGGTGGCCTTCTTCACCTCTCAGAGCCCTGGCATCCCAGAACCATGGGGTACAGCAATGTCCCGGTGCAGAGCTGTCCCCACTGAAAGCATCAGACAGAGCTTGGTGTTGGGATTAAAGTCAGCAGCAGCAAACCAGGCCCTGGGGATGTTCCAAACCCTCTTGCTCCTGCCCCAAAGCCCAGCCTAGCCACCTTTGCTTTGCTGCTTCCCCCAAAGCTCAGCACAACCGACTTCTGCCTTTACCCCCTGTACATCAAGAGCTAAAAACCACCCGCCAGCAACAGCCAGACAACTCCCCAGAGCACTAATCCCCGCGTTCCAATTACACTGGAGGCCAGATGAAAAATTCATCACTGTAGCACAGCCACTCTCATTAATTTCCCCCCCCCCAAAAAAAGCTTTTATTGCTCTGCCCCCTCTCTCCCCTCCCTCTGCATGGGTGTGTGAGAGAGACAGAGAGGAGGGTTAGGACTTCTCCAGTCATCTTCCTTCCCTTCCCTGTTCGAGACGACTAATGAGATCTGCGTGGGCGAATGTCTCCTGCACCGTGTCAGATCTCCTCTCACATGGATCGACGCGTGTGATGGGAGCACCGTGGGGGGGTGCGTGCCCACGGGTGTTTGCCGGATGCTCTCACACTGAGCTGGGGGCTGTACACACGCAGTGGCCATGCACTCCTCCCTTAAAGGTTAAATCAATCCATTATCCTCTTTATTAAGCTTTTGCACGCTGGAATAGCTGTGCAGAAGGGGAGGAGGTTGTCTCTTCCCCTTCCTTGAGCTGTCAGAGGAATGAATTTGGTAGGATTCAAGCTTCAACCTTTGTCCCCCTCCTCCCAGATCTCTAACAACATTCTGCCAGTCCTTTATCCTCCCCTTCCACAAAAGCACCCTAAAAGGAGCAGCAGTGAAAAGCTTTTTGAATGCTTCAGCACTGGTGATACCAAGCTCAGCAGGCTGGGAGCAAGTTATGGGCTCACAGACATCTGCATCCAATGCTGATGTAAGCCACACATTGTTCCATGCTGCTTTGCTCCCCCATAAAAGGTTTTTCTCGGTGCTAATCTGCTCTTCTTCCCCTGGGCAGGGTGGAGGGATGAGCTCTGCATCATGTGAAATGAGCTGGGCAGGTCTCAGACCTTCCCATCACAGACACGCAGCGGGAACGAGCACCCACCGAGGACCTCAAAGAGGAGGTGCTGGCACTTTAACAACGCTGAATTTATCGTATCAGGGACAGGAGGAGACGGACAGCTCCAACTCACTGAGAAAATGGATACCTGGTCCCACAGAAGAGAAAGAAAGGTTGATCCCCCCTCCTGGCTGTTAATTTCTACTCACACCAAAATCAATCACGGGCCCAGATTTCTGGAGACAAGTGGATAGTTGCTTAGGGCTGATTAATGTTTTTCTGACATCGTGATTTTGTTTTGATTTTTGAGCTGGAAATTCAGCCTCCGCAGAACACAAAATTTCCATAAGAATATTTAGACTTTTCCGTCAGTTTTTCAATGTCCCATAAGAAAAAAAAAAAATCAACAGAAGGTAATTCCTACAGGTTCAAGCTAAAACTGAATCAAAATCAGTGTTTTTCTCTCTAGCTCAACACTCATCTGCTGCTTGGAAACCTCATGGACATCTTAATTTACCAGTCTCCAGCACTGTCAGTTCATGCATCTCTCACAGCCTTAGATATTTACACCTGGTATGAATTTTTCTGGATCCACTCAGTAACTATTTCCTCAGACCAGGTTCTATATTAAAAGCAAGAGTTAAAATTTTATACTCAATTACCTAAGAAACAGGACACCCGGCAAAAATCCATTTACACAAACCTCCAGCGAATGCTTCAGCTAAAAATAAGCTCATTTCCTGCAGTTAAACCTCATACCTGCTGTCGGAAACCTGAATCATGCTGCCAGCAAGATATCAATCTCAAAACACAAACAGCACCTTTGGCTTTTGAAAACTGTTTGGAGATCAGTGGGTGGATCCTAATAAATGACATCAACTGTCCTGCAAGAGCTACGAATGAAAACATAAGTGGCAAAGCCAGTGGAAATCAAAACTGGTTGGATTATCCATCTGGGATAAAAAAAGCAGGAATCCCTGGAGTTCCGTGGAGGCCTGTTGATTTGTAGGAGCTGGCCCACATTTTTCCTTAAGAAGCCTTTAATTTCAGTCAATGTGAAAACAGCAGGTAGGCTTTAACTCCAGTGTCTGGTGTTAAGGGTTCTACCCACCACCAAGAGCTTGATGAAGGTGAGACATTAGGTGGTGCTTCTTTTGGAGAGCAATGGATTTCTCCTCCACAGACGGTTCCTTTCCTTGTGTCTCCAGTGGGCTTTTTACAGGAACAAAATCACTGTCTTACAAAATTTGCTATTGCTTAGCTGGAAAATGGGAATGCAACATTTTTTTGAGGTACGGTACCAAGTGCCTTTACTCAGATCCCAGGATATATCCGAATACAGCTGCTCTCTTCCCTTCCTTCGGTTCGCTCTGTAATTATGTCACATAAAAGCAATCAAGTTGTCTTGGCAAAGTGTCTTCACTTTATTCTCCTGAGATCTAATCCTGTAACCCTACGTGAGTGTATTTAAGGCATCACAGTTTGCCTCCTTGCCCATCGTGCGGGGCTCTGCGAGTTCCTCGAAGGAGGCAGGTAGCACTGCTGTCCCCAGGCCGCTGGTGGGAAGGAAAGGTGAAGGATGGGATTCCAACCCCACTCTCCTTTATACGTTTCCTCTGCTTGGGTACAAAGTGGTCTTGGTGGCCAGGTGGTTGTTCACCTGCTTGGTGCCTTTATGATCTCTTAGAGGTGCTGGGTGTCTTCAGGAGACCAGAGAGGTGGATCTGCAGTTCCTCCTGGCCTTTATCCTGGTCTGTCAAAGACACTTGCCATCTAGTTTTTATTCCATTCAGTTCAAGGATTTATTCACCACCAAGAAGTCCTGTACACCCTTTTAGGACACCACTTCTGGTTTTTATTTTCTCAATTTCCTTGCCATTTTCCCAGTTGTTAACCTCTTTCTGGGCTGGTAGCATCTAAGAACTTCAGGAGGAGATAACCTCTTTTCCCCTTCTCCTTGGCAACATCCCTGGTCATAAACATACCAAGCTCCATTATAAAACTAGATTGGCATCTTATCATAGAATCATTTCAGTTGGAAAAGACGCTTAAGATAATCAAGCCCAACCATAAACCCAACACTGCCAACTCCACCACCAAACCATGTCCCTAAGCATCACATCTACATGGCTTTTAAATACCTCCAGGGTATCCTTGTTTCCATGTGAGAGCCATCCCAGAGTCTTGCTCTTCCCGTGGTTAGAAACATTAATTTAATGTCTAGCCTAAATTAGAAGACCAGCTTCTCCCACGACATTGCTCTTTACAAAGTTCTTTTCTCTTCTTGGCACTTACTCCCAACATCTATTACGAGCAATGGTGCCTCCTCAGTGCCCATTTTGGTAGGAAAGGTGTCTCTTTATCAAGAGACATCTTTATCTGACCCTGACTGACCCTCTGTGTGTTCCTTCAGCCTAAAATTCCCCTTGAGAGCCAGATCCCAGGACTGCACACAACCTCCCATAGGAGGTCCTCTTGCTCCCTCATACAGTGCAGCAACATCGCAGATGAAACATTTAGGGAAGACTTTTGCCCTTTTTTTAAAAAAATCTCAGCTTGTTTATAACCCGTCCCTCACTTTGATCTGGGATAGTGATTTCTGACATCCCTTTCTGAGGAAGATGCAGTGTACATTTAAACAGGATGTGGTGTGTGTGTGTGTGTGTGTGTGTGTGCACGTAGCACTGAGATAGCCAAATCAATGATGAAAGGAAAATAAAGAGGCCAGAGCATGGTGTTTGAAGGATTCCCTTTGAGGCAGCTTCACCTCGCCACTTGACAGGCAGCTAGTCTTCTCCTTTTTTTTTCTCAGTGGGATTAATTACATGGCAGGCGGAATTCAAGGAGTGTGATGTCAAAACTTTTCGCTTTAGCATGACTTGTCCAGGTCAACACAACCCAGCTGAAAAGCAGCATGTGTTATGCAGCACATTCAGTGCCTTACAGCAAGACCAACGTGACGGTAATGGTCTCACTCCCCACAAGAAGTCTCACATCTTGGTCACTCCCCGTATCACTCGGTGCTGCATCCCAGCAGAGGTGTCTGACCTGGCGCTCACTATCTCATTTATTTTCTGTAGAAAACACGAGTACTGTTGACTGGAGCTGAGTTGCAGATGGAGGGTGTCCCCTCTTTCATTGCACTGGGTCATAGGTATGAAACAATTGCAGGTGAGTGGATAGAGCGGCTCTGCCAATCCTGCAATCTTCCAGTGCTGTTTTCACACAATCCCAGAACTGCCTGGACTGGAAAAGCCCTTTAAGCTCATCAAGTCCAACCATGAACCCAACACTGACAAGTCCCCGACTAACCCATGTCCCTCAGCACTATGTCTACACCACTCTTCAATCCCTCCAGGGATGGGGACTCCACCACTGCCCTGGGCAACCCCTTCCAATGCCTCAGAACCCTTTCAGCAAAGAAATTCTTCCTCACATCCCATCTCAACTGCCCTGGCCACAACTGGAGCCCATTTCCTCTTGTCCTGTCCCTTGGTTCTTGGTTGAACAGACCCACCCCCACCTCTCTCCACCCTCCTCCAAGGGACTTGGACAGAGCCAGAAGGTCTCTCCTCAGCCTCCTTTTCTCCAGGCTCAACACCCCCAGTTCCCTCAGCCGTGAACTCATCACACTTGTGCTCCAGATCTTTCTCAGCAGTCTAAATACACTGGGCCATATCTACTCTGCGGTATCCCATGGGAAACTCCCAGGTGACATGTACACAGAACCAGTGGCAGCTACACAAACACGAGGAGCTCACAGGGGTCGGCTGCTTGGGCAGCTGCTTCTCAGCCCCTCACTAAGACAGGCACTTGCTGTTCCTCACAGTTTCCTTTCACACATAATTGGCCGTTTGTGAACCTCTCTTTGCCATGGCAGACTCTGATTTACACCGTTACATGAAACATTAATTAACAGCAGTTTTGCCTTCATTTGAGCTCCAAGAGAGCAGCTAGTGAAGCATTCACACAATCATACGCTGCTTTTGCAGCCTGTGGAAAGGTGCTCGCCTGCTCCCCTTCCCAAGCTGCAGCCTACTTGTGCTGACCTTGCTAAGCTCAGGGGACTTCTCCGGTGGCTTTTCTCACGTTCCCCAACTGGAAGGGCTGTTGATCTGTTTTCACATCTTACAGTATGTTTCTGTGCTAGTGCTATTTTTTTTTTTTCAGTTGGTTTCCCAAGGAAACAAGGCTTACGTGATTATCCTGTGTTTGTGCGTGAAGGAGAAAGAGAATTAGTCTCCTTTTGATAACTTTTAAACCTGTTGAGTGGTTGCACCCGAATTAGGCAACAAGGCTAGAGATAGCATCTTCTGAAGATATTATTTTCATGCAATCAGGCTGCGTTGAGAATAAAACCAAGATATTTGTGCCCCTGCTGAGAAAGAGTCTGAACTAGTGAGAGCTTAACCCCACTGTAGACAACAGAGAATACACACAAAATGACCCGACTGCACAAGGGAGACCAATTGTCCTGTCAACACTGTGTAAAAGAAAATGAAAAGTGTGATGTGTTTATATATGTGCATAAAATATATAAATAAGAGGGACAGAGCTGGTGAGAGCTGTGTTGGGAGTCATGCCGGGGGAGGATCTGATGCAGTGTCCCAGACAGGATCTGCCTCTGGAAATATTGATTGTAAACCCAGGTTTTCTATCTCTAGCTCCACTGGAAGTCCGAGGAGGCCTTTGATAAACACCAAAATTGCCTTAGGCCCCTACAGTTGGAAAATTAGAGCCTTCCCAAAGAATTCCTCTCTGTTACTCTCCTGACGCTGCCTCAGTGGCTCTAGGAAGCATCCGCAGACAGATCACAGGGCTTGTGATTAATTTTTTCACCAGCTTTCAAAAAATCTTTCAATCAAGGGATCTTCCTGGTCTACCACATGCTCCCTTTCACGTGGGCTCCAGCTTTGATGTTTATGGGGGAATGCTGCTGGGACATGAGGGCAGCAGACAGAGTAGTTTGGTTGTGTGTGTAAAAGAAAATGAAGAAACAGATCCAAAGTGAGAGAAGAGAAGGGTTTATCCAGCTCCTAAGTGGGAAGTTTCAGCAGGCAGTACAGCACGAGGAGATTTCTTTCCTTGCTGATTTATTCTGGGGCTTTCAGGCTGTTTTATTTAGGTTATATTCCAATACACGCTGAACTTGGATTAAACTGATTTGCCTTCCCTCTATTTAGGAGAAGGCAAAGGATCAGGGCGCTACTGGCCTGTGCAGTGAGCAGCAGCTCTGCTGAGCACTTTCCTTGCCCGACACACCCCATTGAGTCCAACAAATTCTCTCCAAGGCTGTGCTAATGCTTTCTGCCTAAGAGGGGATTAGGATGATCTGCCTCAAACTTCACAGCCCTGTTCTCTCCTTCCCAGGTCATGGCCTTTGCAATAAGGAATAAATCACTGGAAGGTTTATCCCTGCTGCGTGGTCGTTTGCAGTAACAGTGGCTTCTCTTGTTTAGCCATTATAACCAAAAAGTTTATTTCTAACTATGCTCTCGGAGCTCTGGTGCAAATGCAGCCCTTGGGTTTGCTGTGGTTTGACAGGAGCTCCCTGAATTCAGCTTCTAAATACATGAAGCACTGAGCAGACCTAAAGTTTCAGCCCTAGATGCAGCGTGTAGATGCTGGTGGGGAAGCACGGGCTGAGTTCAGGCTTTTGGATCTCAGTCTCGTCTGCCTGGCTCTCTGCCACTGATGTTCCACGTTCTCACTTGGTAGAAGTGGGATTCAGCTTGCAAAGTTTAACTTTTTTATTGCATTAGGAGGGAATATTAATTCCAAGTCTCTGCCTGTTTGTCCTTTCGGTTCATCAGCCAAGCTAGCGGCAGGCGAAGAGCTGGGAGCCTCCTCCCCTCTGTGCCCTGCTCGCAGCCCCTGTCCTGTGTCACGTCGTCAGAGCTTGCAGAGCTCTGAATTTTTGTTTCCCCTCTTTCCAGAATCAAACAGCACAACAAGACCCTGGTAGTTATTTTTCAGCATTTAAACTTTCCAATTAAAATTCTTTACTCTGCTGGCTGCTGAAAATCAAGGACTAGCAGAATTGCTAGTGTTATGATATATTGTAAATTTTTCCATCCCTGGTTAATCCATCAGCAGGGCGGTGAAAACTAGCTGGTTGCCTCTGTTCAAAGAAGCTTTGTGACTTTATTCCTGCCCTTCTCAGATGATCTCCAGGTACCAACTGCCTTTTCTCCCACACTGTCTAACACATGAACACAATGCAACTTCAGAGTGGTTGGTCTTAACCTCTGTTCAGCTTGGGAGATGCTTGCTTTGATTTTAGACTTAAGAAATCTTTCTGCACCTAAAAACTCATCCTACTTTTCCCCTCTGGAGTCTATACATGATGCTGTAGCTCCCTACAAATCTTGCTGTGTTTTATCCTCATACCTCTAACAATACTGTTTCTGCTGTGGCTGATGTTGCTCTTTTTATTGTTAGTTTGTTTGGGGGTTTTTTGTTTATGTTTTTGGGTTTTTATTTTTGGATGGCAGGAGTTTGCGTGTTTTGAATTTACCTGCCGGGTGGTTGCTGTGATGGATAGATTTCCACAGAGTTAAAGGCTGAGCCAAGAGGAGGGAGAGGAAAGCCCTGTGCAGCCTTCCCCAGCGAGTCTGAGCTGTCACTGCCATTAATCAAAAAGCTGTCAGCACCCAGAGCAACTACTCCAGAGACCCACTTTATTACAGAGGGGAACAACAGCCCCGGGGAAGAAAGAGCCACAGATAGCAAAGGCATCTGCAAGGGACTCTGCAAATGCAGCAGCTCCCTGTTTCTGGTGAAAGTTAGAGGCTGGATTTGTTTTATAACAGAGATTAATAGATTTTTATAATAGACATTATTGTATTTTTATAAAGAGATTATTAGAAAAGGTCCAACTGCACTGGATGGAGCTGATAAGGTGCCCTACACATGGGTGAAGATTTAATCCCCAGTTGCCACTCATCCTACCCTCCTAAGGGCTGAATTCCTAGGGGGGAAGCATGGAAAACTGGAACCTTAGTGCCCACCTAGCTCAAGGTGATGGTAACAACTTCATGTTGATACCATTCTGAGAGAACATGCCCTTCTGCTTAAACAACGGGACATTGAAAAATAGTAACCTATCTGCTAGGTCTAGTCAAGTTTGTAGTAGATTTGAGGTGCTGAGTCCTAGCAATAGGGTAGATAAGGTAGTGATGCCAGAATAAACTAATTTTGTGGAGACAAGTGTTGTAAAGAGGCCAAGAGATGAACTGAGCACGCACAAAAGGAAAGTTCAGCTAAAGGGCACAGAGACAAAAGTTTCTACGACCACCAGAGGACCCCCCTGAAGGACATTAGTGCCCCTGCGAAAAGGACATTTACATATATTAATGAGTGCGTCCACCAGAGGACCCCCCTGAAGGACATCAGTGCCCCTGCGAAAAGGACATTTACGTATATTAATGAGTTCCTGGAAATGTGATGAATATGGAAATGTGATGACTATGTTAATAATTTATTGGGAAAGTAATGAATATGCATGTTTTGATAGTATAAACCTTTTGTAGAGAGATGAGTTGGGCTGCACAATAGGTGGAGCGATCACCCGTGCATCTGACACCGCAACAAAGAAAGTCTGCTTCTCCAGACTACACTGGTGTTCAGAAGTTCATTCCCCATTTTGGTGACAATGTCACCTGTACTCAAAACCAGCTTCACTGTGTCAGAACGCTCAAACCTCACTGGGCTGCAGCAGGAAATGGTGTGAGAGAGCACTGCACAGGCAGTTCAGTGTCTTTATCATGTTGGTAACACATCAGGATAATTCTCCTTCAAGCTATACCAACCTATCAGTCTGGCAGCAATAAAGTATTTACACTTGCAAAATGCATCATTTACCCATATGGAGCATTTAAAAACCACACTGATTTCTCATGAGTATATGCATATGTTCATCTAGGTGCCCATGCCTATATATTTAGCTGTATGAAAAAAGATGTACTTTGATTGCGTCTGATTTGTTGAGTGACGGAGCTCACTCGCATTGATGGCTTGTTGTCATTGTGATTTACCACTCTCCTCGTCTGAGTCATCTGCATTCTTTATTAGGAATGATTCCAGATCTTCCTCCAGGTCATTGATATAAGTATTGACAAGGCACTGAGATGAGAAGCCATCCCTGAAGGTCAGGACTGGGCACACCCTGACTTAATGCTGCTTCTCTGACAGTGATTATATCCAGAGATCTATTTGCATATGCTAATGAGGAGCTGCGGATGTTTTGCCAAAGATTTCAGGGGAGATAAAACTCAGACCAATGTGAGTTGTCATCATTGATTCCATAAACTGGATGGTGTTGAGTTGATTGTGTTGGCTTGGCTGCCAAGATTTTGCAGTTGGAGGTAAGGCAGGGCAGAAGCAAACAGATCCCATCTGATTTCATGGGAATTTGACTTCTTTTAGCAGCTCTTTGCAGTGGAAGAAATGCTCATGTATAAAGAATGGCGTTTAAGCAATCAGCACACTCCCAGCATCCCTGTCATTGCCTGGAACACCGATAACCTGATGAGCAGAAATGTCTTTCCAGGTATCATGGAAAATGTATTAAAATACATTTTATATTGTCCAGAAAAGTAATTAACAAAAGAATCAATTTAGCCTTGCATATACTTTTTCCTAGTAAATCATTGAGCCATTAACCTTGAGAAGGTCAATACATTGTCCTTATTGAATTCAAGTAAAGTAACATTTAAAGTAATATTTAGAAGCAAAAATTATTCACAGTTTCTTAATACGTCCTTGTCTCCTGAACTATGACACTAAATTAGCCTTTCTGCTTCCCTTACCACCTGCCCAGCATCATCATCCTCTTGTCCCCTTCTCAGGGACTGCCAGGAATTTGGAAATGAGGTAAGACAAATGAAGATGTAGACAGGCTCATCTTTCATCTAAAGAAAGCCTGAGTGATGCAGGTAATTTAGGGGCAGATTTATTGTCATGGTCCAGCACAGAACATGACACATTTTGGTGGAAAAGAAAATTTTTCATCAAGGCTTACAAGCCTTACTCAAACCTCACTGAAGTCACTAAATAAGTGAGACACTTTCTATAAGGTCTCGGATTGGGCACTCCATACGGATTAGTATTAATGAGGCCTAAGTCCATGGTGCCTGTTCCAAAGTCACTTCAGTATCAGAAAAATCTTCTCGTCTGGTTCACTTTAATCAGTCAGCAGCCCTGGATAACACCTGGAGTGGATACTAAGCTATGCTGAAAGAAAAAGGTAAGTCAGAGGAAATCAGAGACATCTTCAAGGAGAGCTCACTGGGAAACAGAAGACAAATGCAAAGGCTGTCCCACTTCTCCAAGGGTCAGGCACAAATGCTGTCCTCTTCTGTAGCACAGACATGAGTTCCAAAACACTACTGTTGGAATCAGAGCCCTGCTCCTGCCTCACACCTGGCCTATTTCCAAATCCTGGATGTAGTCAGATCATCTCCCAGTATCCCCTGGTAACTGGTGGAATGGCAAGCATGAGCTCTGCACCCATGGCACACCACTCAAGGTGGCCCTGCTTTATTTTGCTACTCCCTGTGCTCAGGACCAGTGCCTGTTTGTCTTCTGTTCCCTGAGAAGGGGAATCAAGAGTGACTTTTCACTGCCCAGACTCTTTGGGATGCCATCACCATCTCTAAGGCACCCCATCCTCCCTCCTCTTCATGGATATGGAGGAGTCAGTGGGTCTCACGTGTTGGGTTGGTGTCCTGGAGGTGTGACAGCAGTGCGGTCCAAACTGCTGCAAAACTGTGGTTGGTTTGTAGGTGTGGGTGGAGTTTCCTGGGCTGAGACTATAGTTGAGGAACTCTTGCAAAGTAAGTACAGCCACAGGGCAGGAGGAAGAACTGCCACTGGGTGCTTGTGTCATGTCCTCTCCTGGAGGCAGTCTCACCCACTGAGGCTTTTGTCTCCACACCCACATGGGATTTCTCCCATTTCAGATGGGTAGAGCCGAGTCTGCAAACTGAGAAGCTCTGAATGCCAAAGGGGAAGAAAGAACTTTAGTGACCTGAGGAGCTTTCCAAACTGCACCCCCTAAAAGAAAAAAATCCCCTTCCAATTAAGAGAAGCACTGAAACTAGAGATATTTCATGGGCTGAGAATGGAAATGAATGTTAAATAAATAAATGGGGGCTATAAAACCATTGTATGTAAGTGATATGAAAATAGGGTTCATTTTGAATTAAATGTTTTTGTAATTTCTTTTTTTTTAAGCTCAAATTGACTCTTTCCTTTGTCCTACATATTTTCAACTTATTTTGAACCCTAAATCAAAACATTTTTTGTTCAAAAAATACAGACGTGCTTGTTTCAACAGTTTCAATGCTTCCCCCTGAAGGAAATGGTTTTGAACTGAGAAATTTGTCAAATCAGCTCCCATCAACAATTTTGGCTTTAATAAATTATATTTTCCTAAAGGGAAAGAAGCCGCAACAACTAACATTTCACAAAAATAATCATTAAAAAACCCCTGACCAATGACCAGTTCTGGATCTGGGGAATTGTGGGGCACAAGAATGAAGGTTTGAGTGACCTGGCCACAGGTTTATACAAAAAGCAGTGAAAAGACTAGGAAAAGAAATGTAAACATGACAAGGATGTGGACTCTCTTGGCCAAGTTCAGTGTGCCTTGGAATCCCTGTCCATGCAGTGAGGGCAAGAACACTTAGCAGAGCTGGGTTCAGTTGTGGTGAGGTTGGAAAAGAGGACTGAGGAGTTAGGAAGCTATATAGGAAGGACACACTGTGGGATGAGCTCTGCAGGGGATGGGGTTCCTGGGACAGATTCAGACATCTGTCAGCTGGGTGCTGGGTTAGCAGTGGGAGTGGAGGGAGAGGGGGTCTGGAATAGTTTCTTTTTCTTCAGAAACTCCTGTACTCTCCTTTTCATTCCAAGCAGAATGAAACCAGTTCGAAAGCCCTGAATTCTTCAGCAATAAAATTGTTTTTCTGGGCCAGCCCCACTTCTCGCCATGTTTATGTTTTTTCAATCATGTGGAGAACAAATAACAATTCTGAGGCCGTGACTTCTAACTCCTCACTTGCCCCGTGGTGCACAGAGCATGGCAGGAGATAGCTCTGGGTCAGGGAAAGGCATGGCTCAACCTCGCCGTTCGGTCCTCTCCCAGGGAGCCTGGAGGAAAGCAGCTTCTACAGCACTCTGGCTGCACATCTCTGGGCTCTGTGGAAGTGATTCCCTCCCTGACAAAGAAAGGAAAAAAATTATTTATTTAGGAAAAACCAACTTGTGTTTGCTGTCACAGGGGAAAATGGCAAGCTAAGACGAGATGTCATTGTTCTGTTATCAGGTCAAAGAGGTGAAGTCAACAGCTGGTCCTTGAGGGTCCCCTCAGGAAAAACGATGGATGAGGAGAGGAAGGGACTGATCTGCTCTGCTTGTCAACTGGGCACAGGTCAAGAAATAATGAATCTTGTGTGTGGAAGATTTAGGCCCAAATGTAGGAATGATGGCTGTCAAGGGAGAAGGTGAGGGGTGACAGGATCTGCTCCGGGCACTGTAAGATCTGTCTCCAGCACTCTTTGTATCAGGCTGCTCCCATCCTCAGGGATGGCTGATCCTGCTGGAGATGTCTCAGGGTCTCTCCCAGCCCCTTTTCTCTCAGTCTATAAAAGGTCTCTGCTGTAAACAGGACTATAATGTTTCTCATTTAGCTGTTCAGTCAAGGGAAGGACTCCAGGAGGGAGCAGAAGACACTTTCAGACAATATCAGACAGCCTGGTGATTAAGGGCAGGGAGAACTCGTGGGTGGTAAGATACACACTGCAGACGTTTCAATGCTTTGTCACTGTGCTGCGTTAACTCTTCCACAGCCTGTTCTGCATCCACAACACCTAACTGCTGCCATGCCTCTGGTATTTTTTTGTATGTCTTCCACAAATGTCACCATTAGTCTGAGAAAAATCCAGCAGCCAGCACAGATCCAGGAATCCACATTTTGTTGATCCCTATTGGAAAAGGGTTGGATTTTTAAGGAAAAAAAACCCAGTCCAATTATGACGTGACTAACTTCACAAAAGTCGCTATCATGAAAGCAATCTATGCTAGATAGGACCTAAAATCTAGTGTGAGAATGGAGGTGGGAGCCACAGTATAACTGGTTAATATTTTACAGAGGAGAGAAATGGAGACATAAAAAAATTAGGAACTTGTAAAAGACAGACTCCTCACATAACCTATTTCTGACAGAATTAGTTTTTCTTTCTAGCTCAGGACCAGAAGGGACCTGGTCTATAAGGAACCAGAGAGCAGTCACCACTGAGGGTGAGAATTAATTCCTTTAAAACTGCAAAGTAACGCTAAGATGAAGAGGCAAAAACATGGTGCAGCCTTGACAGAAGTCTGGATCTATGTTGCCTTTCCTAGAATTTCATGAGTGACCTCCACAGCTGTAAATGGAGTGACAAACAGCAAACAACTCAAGAACAGAGGAAAAATAACAACGAGATGTCATTAAAGCTGAAGTAAATAGTTGATGAATCAACTCAAGCCACCACTTCCTCATTAGAATGCCACAGTCCTGACCTTGGCAAGAAATCAAGTGGACCCATCTAGAATAATCTCCCTGTTTCACATCCAGTATAATTTGGAAGTTATGAAGTAGTCACATCCTCTAGTGCCCTTGCTGAGTTTCCATTTATTAAGCGGAGTATTCAGCATCGTTCTCTCCTTTTCATACCACAACTTCTTGTTAAAATACAAAGGTGAAATGGAAGAAAACGACTCTGTGTAAAATCCTGGCTGAAAGATCATGACCTCAAGAACAAACATCCATCAATTGAGGAGTCATACAGGCTGTTCTCCGAGATGGAAAAGTGCTGTGATAAGGCTGGAGGAGTGCAACAAAAGAAAAAGTAACACATATAATAATTTGGTTATTGAGAGAAGTACTTTCCAACTCCCTCCTTTGAAAGAACGGCTTATTCAGACTTTCACAGGCATAAGAAATATAAATGGCATTGGTCCCAGAGATGTGCACACAACTCCAGGCTCTTCTCCAGAAGGACACACACTCAGGCATTGGGATGGAAGCCTGCCCAGAGCAAGGTGTGACTGTGCATTGGTGTGACTGGCTCACTCCTCTGATGCAAGGATGACAGTGTCCTGCTCCTGGCTCTATGCTCGACCCAGCCTTAGAGCTGCCTTTGCTTTTGGTTCTTGACCTTGGGTGATTTCCAGATTGCAGAGAAGACAAACAGTCACGTATCGTGCAACTGAGTTCTCCCAAAGTGACTGCAAAGCTTTTGTTTCATTAGCACAGTATCAATCGTCTCCTACTTTTCTATTGCTCCTTTAATGAACGGTGTTATTGGTATTTCAATACTGTGAATTAACAGAATCAGAAAATTAAATTATTCAATCCACAAGTGGTTTTGCAGGTTCATGGTATTCTTGTTCATTTAAGGAAAGCCATTTCTCCAACATATTTGGGCAATGGCATTGTAGCAGAATAATTACTGTAATTGTCACAAATTGTTAACACAGCGGGTGACACGGTGAAGTGCAGTTCAAAAATGAGATACCTGAACCAAGCAGCTCCAGAAAACAATATCCTCCTGTGAGTAAATGTCACGGGAAGCTTTACATTTCATCCTGATCTTACTAACTTCGGATGGCTTGAATTTTTACAGTTTTGCATACAATTAGCAAGTAAGCCACCTGCCTGAAAACGACCGGGCACAGTCAGTCATCCTGTCTGCAACACTGCTGAGATGTGAGCTGGAGCTACCTTTGCTTATGTGCCTTTGCCATATCTACATCTGCGCTCATTTAAGTACAGGAGCTGCTGGAAATGTCAGTCAGGCTTTGCTGTGATTGCTGTACTCGTCACTGATGTCTCGATACCACCGATAACCTTCCTTCCCCCGCTTTGTCTGTGCCTGCACTGTAGAATCTGAAGCACCAGAACAGCTGTAACTACCTGGATTTCTCATTTGGTCCAACCATCATACGCATTTCCCATGTGGTGAAGTCATTCTGTAAAATTAAATGGAGAAGAAATCTGGAAACAAAATCTCTGTAGCTAAAAGCCTTTTCTTTAGGGAAGGTCAACTCTGAGTCTAAGCAGATGGGCCCTTTTTCAGCTAACGCTTCTGGGTAGTAAACAGATAAGGGTAACAGTCTTTAACTGATTTTACATCTCCGTGGATGTACCTAACAGCAAGCAAAGGATTTCCTGCAAACTCCTTCCTCAGGCCGTGGCTACAGAAGGTTGAAATTTGTCAAGGTGATTTTCCAATTTTAAAAGGTTTGTGTTTTTTTTTTCTCCTCCTGAAGTCAGATGTTTCCATTCTGATGGATGTTTTCTCATTTTCTGATTTCTTTTTCAGATATTGCCTCTCCCCATTCCTGTTTTTTCTCCACTGTTTCCAGAGGACAAGGGGGACAGGTGACTAAAACCAAATGAAATCACTTTTTTAAACTTGCAATTTACAAAAGGAAGACGTATCTTTGTCATTAAGATCCCTCCAGTCTTTTTTACCCATAAATTTTTACCAGCTTTGACAATATTATTGCGACAGGGAGATCTGCTGAACAAATGTGATGTTTGATACAACACACAGAGATGACTGAAGATCACCTTTCTCCATTCTTTCCCTTATGATGTCGACATCTAAAGCTACTGCCCTTTAGTTGCCAGGTGGATTGTATGGTGAACATCTGAGACACAAACCTAAATCCCCAGTGAGCCTGGAAAGCCTTGTGCAGAGTGCTGGAGCTGGTGGCTGGTTGGAAAAGGCAGTGCAAGAGCTCGCTCCAAGGCAGGGGAAATTCCTCATCGTGTTGTACTCTTTATTTGGAGTTATGCTGGAAACAGAGCAGTGTTCTTCTTCCAAAAGCGATGTGCTTTTAAGAAGCCAAACTCATCTGAGTTAATCCAGTGCTCGCACACATGACAGTGTAAAGGCCAAATTCTCATTCCTCTCCTGCTGGGGGTAAGATGGTGTCATGTCACAACCAGGCACTAATGAGACCGAGTTTAAGGTTTGGGGCTTGCTTCAGGCGTCACCATGTTTCCCATAAGATCCCGACAGACACTCTCTCCGATAATTGCAGGGATGATGTTTTACAGTAATGATGAAATATTGCTTTTGAGAGTGGTGCTTTCACAAATAACAGCAATTGCGTTCAAAAGAGCAATTCTGAGGCTGGCTGTGCAGGTAAATTACCCAAAATACCTGTAAAGACAGTCAGATAAAATAACTGGAACAACACTAGGGCTCGTATGATGCTCTGGGGGCAGTTAAAACACTTTTTTCCCATAAATCCTTTAAGTCCAACCTAATAACTTCCTCAGGGAGCTGACAGCCCTCCCCACAAGGACTTTTTCTTTAAATTTCTTAATGTGCAAAAGTAAATACTTGATTTTATCTGACAACAGCAAGACAGATGTTTTGCTTAAGGATGGGAATGAGTCAGGTTCTTCTTTGCCTTCTTTGCAATCTGTCCTTGGCTACTGTGTAGAGAAGCAACAATCCCTGCAAGCACAGACTGGGAGGTCAGCTGGAGGTTGAGGGTACAATGACTGTGATCAAAGGCTATCTGGGCAACTCTTCACCTGCTTAGATCCAGGAATATTAGTTTATGAAAAGGAGTCAACACAGCTTATCCAAAAGAACAGGATTAATTATATTTAAAAAGCTGAAAGCTTGCCTGATTTCTGTTGCCCAGAGCTTCATTTTGGCTTCAGAGTGGCCCAACCACCAGAAAAAGAAATAAGGCTCCATTCAGGAAAGTAATTCACACTGGAACATTTACTTCCAGTCCTGCAAAGCTGCTACTGCATGACCAGAGAGCATGGACAGCCTGTTTTTCAAGAAGAAAAATATTGGAAATGTCAAAAGGGAAAGGCTAAGCAGAGTATAACTGTTCCCTGCACCATGATGGGTGCATGGTGAACCCTGTGTAAGAAGAGTTAAAGGACCATAAAATCCAACAAGTACAGACTTAGTCTGGAAATTAGAAAGTTTTTAATCATCAGAGGAGTGGATTTTTTGGAGAGCCCCTTCAGAGCAATAAGGAGGGCAGGCTGTCAGATGCATTTATGGACAAGTTTATGTAGCATGGCTGCTTGCAGCAGTTGAGGTTGGTCACCAGAACCCAGGAGGACTCCTTTGGTCTTACTCCTTACATGCCCTGTGCTGGTGGGAGGGAGCCCAAGGAGACTGTCCCACAACAGTCCCTCTGTGGTAATGTCCCTGGGGAGTAGAGATTGACTCCTGCATTTTTCACAGAATCCCAGAACTGTAGGGGTTGGAAGGGACCTCAGGAGATCATCTAGTTCAACCCCCTACCAAAGCAGGTTCACCTCGAGTAGGTTGCACAGGAAAGCATCCAGGTGAGATGGAGACTCCACAGCCTCTCTGGGCAGCCTGTCCCAGGGCTCTGGCACCCTCACAGGAAAGAAGTTTTTCCTTAAGTTTGTCTGGAGCTTCCAGTGTTGCAGTTTTTGCCCATTTCCCCTTGTCCTGTCACTGGGCACCACTGAGAAGAGCCTGGCCTTATACATATTTTTCATACATACTTCTGAGATCAGGAAAAATTCTAAACGCTGTAATAAGGACAGTGAAACAAAGGCAGAGCAGGGAGGCAATAAGCCTTGTCAGATACATTTATTCTCTGTGCTCTCTGCCTCTTGCTCTTTATTTTTGAGCCGACATGAACAGACACTCAAGACAGGGAGAGGAAATGGAGTCACTGCTGTGCTCATGCTCAACCATTTGATTTCAGACTTCCATTCATTTTTATACAGGAGCAGGAGGAATTTGTGCTCTCTGCACTTTTCTGGGATCTAAAGACATCATCCACTTCATTCAAGCTGCAATAAGCCTCAAATATTGGTGCGCCCCCAAATCGGTGCTATTTATTCTGGGAGAGAGTCCGTTTTGCTTTCGCCTTTGCTTTTGTTTCTCTTGGAGCTGCCATGGCATTGCACAGCTTTTCTAAGGATAAGATCACAAACTACGCACTGGGAAGATTAAGGGGACTTGTTCATGGGGATACTGTGGTTTTGTTAATGGACAAAAAAGGAGATTTTTTGGGAGCTCAACTTACATACAGAATGAATGTACATTACTGTGTTCTAATTGCAAATAGCTTGGCTGGGGCTTTAAAAGCCTTTCATTCCAAGTCCAGTGTTTGTCGAATGTCTTTTAATACTTACCATGGTTATAAAGTGCACATTATTATTGTTAATACTTACAGGAGCCGTTTCAGCAATTGCCTTGCTCCTGCCCAGTCCAGCACAAACACTCTCCCTAGCACGGAGGATTGGAAACAATATGAATTACAAGGCACTCAGATAAGAGGAAAATAACTGGTTTCATAAAGACTGTGAAGCCTGAAAGAGCTCTTAAAAGGCTGAAGACCTAGAACTGCCTAATCTGAGTGCAGACATCCCCTCCACCCCCCATCCTGCAGCGCTGAGCTTGCAGAACTTTACCCTTACTCTGTTGGGTTTTTTTACCCTATTTATTGTGCTTTGTTACATATTTTAGGTTTAATTTTCATAGGAGAAACAAACTCACTGGATTTCGTGCACCGGAAATGCAGGGGAGGGTTTGGCTTTTCAGTGCTGCCAAGGAAGATTTATCTTACCTGGTTCTGGCCAGTGGTGGGCAGAAGACCCTGGTTGAGCATCTCACAGTCACCCTTCCCTGACAGCTGCCAGCACATTTGTGAAGGGCAGAACTGCTGACAGCCTTGCTCTGCAAACCCCCATGTCACTTGGATAGTGAGATCACTATGTTCAGAAATCAGGACAGAAATCTGGATGAAATTCAGGTGTCTCAGTCTATGAAGGATTAGGGCTCTGGGGAATGAATCCCACTGACTTCCAGGGAGACTCGAGTGAACTTAGAAGTTCAAAAGTGTTGACATCATTTTTGAAAGTACTCCTAAATTGCTGCAGGACTTTATAGTTTGAGTGACTTGACCAAGGCCATGAAGAAAAGCCTGCAGTTCAGCAAGGCATTAGCTCAGGTCCTCTAAATCTCCACGTAGTCCTTTAGATCCTAATGTCATGGCCCACATAGGTCCACAGCTCTTTTTCTTAGCACCAGGTGAAGCCTCAGTCTACTAATATCTTTCTGGAAACATTATCTAGTGACCAAACAGTAAAACACAGAAAAAGATTAAATCCCCTTATTGTTGTTATGTACTTTTGGCTTGTGATAGACAAAGAACATTGATTACCAAATATTTACCTGGAGATAGTCGTGTGGACACAAGAGAAATAGTAGAGTTGGTGAGAAACAGACAGGGAAAGGATGAACTAGAAGCCACTCAGTGTATTACAAACACAGCAGACAACATCCACAGCCCTGTTCGGTCACGTAACTCCCCAACAGCAAAATTAGAAGAGGAGCTGAAATTAAATATAAACTCGATGCAAAGTTATTCAGTAAGCGTGATACAATGCAGTGTAATAGCCTAATATTGTATATTAACCCTGGGAATTAGTAACTCAATTGCCCACACTGACAACAAACAAATATCTGGTCTGTAGGGTTGAGAGAAGAGATGTTCTTGTTATGCAGAGTCATAAGCTGATCATTTTGTGAGAGTCTTTGGAGATAAACAGTCCAGGAGAAAATGTCAGTTCTATCTACATACATTAAGTGCAATTTACATAAATTACATACTGTGAGAGATCAATATACGATCCTGTTCACCACTCGTATGTCTTCTTCTCTTGTCAGCCCAGAAGTGAAGCAGGGGGTGATCTGTGTGTCAGTCCATGCGTGGTCTTGTCTGGCCAGGCTGATGTCAGTCCCCAGCTCTGCCCCTGCCGAAGACACTTTGAATTTGTACCAACTGGCCAGGCTGTTTTCTCCAGGCATTCAACATACTTTTCTAACCCAATTAAGAAGTATAAATTTCTGCTTATACCACACTCAGAGAGTGTGTCTGAAATCACTGCAGCTGACAATGGCAGCCATGACTTCTCTCCTCAGTTATACAAGGTCAGCAAGGGCAGACTGAATTTTTAAGCTGTTTGGTGTAAGTTAGGAAAAAAACCCCAAATAGCCCGGGAAATGTGAGACGTTGCAAGAAACTGTGCGGTAAGAGTATGAATGCCACAAATTGTTTGCGTGAAGTGTTCAGAAAAAAGCCTATTTTATTGTTTTCCAGGCTGAGAACTCCTCCTAATTGGAAAGAGCCTCTCCCAGGCTTGTCCAAACCTTAACGAGAACTGATGAATCCAACAGAAGCAGGGGGAGGTCTCCTAGCCAACAAGCCAAATTCTCTCCTTTCATAGTAGCATCATTCAAACATACCAACCTCTACCTGAAAACATGTGAGGTTGCAGGTCCAGAGGGACTTCAAACTTCCTTCTAGCCCTTAAAATGGACAACCTCGTTTGTCTGAATATTTCTTGGCCTCTAGAGAGATGAATAAAACAGTAACCTGCGTGTCAGCAGTTTCTGGGCTGTCTACCACTGTCCTGCTTTGCTGTAGCAGCCGCTGTGCAGAGTATGTCTTGCTGTGCCAGAACCAACCCACCTTTCAGACGTGTAGAGATTTCCTCTCCTTTTTTGCAAGACTTAAAACCTTTCCTTGAAACCCAGACTCCCTTGGCAAAAATATTTCAGTGTGGGTTCCCCCTGTTCACTTTCTTGACTGCTGGTCTAGCGACACAAACTCTTTGTTTTACCCTGAATCTCTCTTTCCCCAGCGCTTTTTTAAAAAAAAACAATAAAAAAAAGCCAGATGGCACAGAAATGTCAATGCTAGCTTAATAGTAAATGTGAGAAGTAAAACAGAAGAGGGAAAAGCAAAGAAATTTTTAAGCAGTCCCTCTCCATCCAAAGCAACCCAAGGAAGCAGGTTCTCCAGAGACGTAGTTCTTCTGGAATAGAACATATGGCAAATAGATTTTCTATTTTAAATTCACAAGCAAATGTTGGAACTTTCAAGCCAAAACCAATACATGATTTTTTTTTTTTTCTTTCCATCCAGCAGTAGTTAGGGTCTTCTACTGTGTTTTGCTCCAATAACTGAAAGGGCCAGAAGTGAAAACTGTGGCCTCACTGAAATCAGTGGTAAAAATCCTCAAGTTGAAGAGAAGCAGAGGGCTTCAGTCCCACCCTGGCAGCCTTTCACACTCGGAGTAGCTGCTCAGCTTTGGTGTATTGAAATCAGCAGAATCCTGTATAAGATCCTGGTGGCTTCACAACCACACTCCACCACCCCACACCCTCCCCTGACCAGCCAGAGCTAACTTTAAATTAATTTAATTCCAGTTACTCTAATTTTAAAATAAGTTTGCTGAATGGATATTCTTGGGATTGGAGAACAAAATCTTCACACTTCTAGCAAACATGTAACTCCTGCTCCTCCCAAGCTGGCTAAAGCCAGGGATTCTGGCACTTTCCATTGCAGAGAGCAGGTGAATGTTAAAGTGTCACTTCCCATGTGCTACCACTCCACTAACATCCCTCTCTGTCGGATAACAAGTGTGATCCTCATCGGTACCAGCTTCCCATTAGATAATATTTACCAACACCACCTTCCTTTCCTCAGCAGAGGCAAGCTCAGAGCAGCCAAACTGCTAATTTATCCTATGAGCTGAGAGCCAGCGAAGCACACAGCCCTGCCTCCATCCCAGGAGCCCAGCAGCAAGCCCTGCGTGCTCCTTTTGTACAAAGCTTCTCCTTTCCATCAGCCTTTTTTGAAGCCAGCTTCCACTAACCAGCTGTGAGATGTTGGGACTGAGCTGCTGCTTTCCCCCACGGTAGCAGAGGTTGTGTTTCAGCCTTAGGAGAAAACATCACCCTTTGCCGGCTTGAATCTGACAAATTTCTTATTAAAATTATTATCAATGTATCTGCCCTCAGGACTAAGCCAGCAGTTATAATGCAGTCTGGGGTCCTTTGGGAAGAGAAGCACTTTTAAAATGTAGAATGGTGTTATTAATGATAAGGAAGGCATTATAGTGTATAAAATTAGGCTGCTGGAGACATCCACCTTCTGTTCCTTATACAGTGTGACATCCTTATGTGTATCTGCTCTTCTCTACAAAGAATGTAACTTCATTAGTAAATTGGAATGACTCCATCTCTCCTAATTATTCATTATTTCTTATAGCTTGTTAAAAACAACTTAGATGTTTAAAAACTTGCTGAGTAAAAACCACAACCACACCTCCCCAGCAGCTCCCTCCCTCCTGCGTGCCTTCGCTGTAGCCCTCCGGCTTCACCAGCACTGTGCTCCTGCACAGTGAGACCAGCTGCAGCCCAGCCTGAGAACAACCCACAGCCTGTTATCAATTGAAATTGTAATTTTATTTTTAAGCTGTAGGAAAATAGCTGCCTAAACAAATCCCAGCCATGCACAGGTGTCCCTCAGGCAAACTCTGAAGCCATCACTAAGGAGGACACTTGCTGACTAGGATGGAGGCAGGGTCAGGCTGATGTATGGAGCTGGGGATGTTTTTCAGGTTGGTTTGATGGGAGCAGAAAGAAATGCAGCTCCACAAACCAACCACCTTGTCACCCTATTTGGCCCAGGGAGCATTGATGTGCAGCAGAAAACGGAATTTTTTACCAAGCTGGGTCCTGTCTCACAATAAAACCAGCCCATTGTCTTTAGCTTGTGCAAATCCAGTTACTTTGTACAAACTACCCACACCTTACTAATGACTACACCCTTGTAGAGGAGCTAAAAGACTGATAAAAGGAGAATATCCTGCCCTGGAAGGTACCAAAAGCTGGATAATTGCCCTAGAAGGATGAAGTCAGCAAGAGTCTGCAGTAAGTGGGGGGAAAGTAAATGTGGCAGAGGGAGATCATGACCACCAACTGAATTGGAGACTGAATAGACTCAATCTCCCCGTATCAGAGCACGTGCTGTGAATTTTTGTGTGCTGTACTCTTAAAAGGTAAGCGAGAGAAGTTTGAAGCGACCCTAAAGCAGAATAGCAATGCATCTATCTAGCAGGTGGAACAAGTCCCTCAACTAGGCATAAAAGTGTGAAGGTTTGTAGACTCAGGTGTGTTAGGTTTGTGGAATAGCATCTAACACCCATAACCATGCAAATATGAAATAAATACAATACCTCAGCTCCGTGTGTATATTGGTGTCCACACACCAGGTAAACGACCCCACTTTGGGACAACAGCATGAGCTCCCTCCCATTGCAGGTGGCCACGTCTCCTTTTAGACCTGTGTTGCTGGTTTCCATGAGGGAGAGAGAAGGATTCCCAGGAAATTTTGCACTTAAAACCCCCTCTGTCTTCAAACATGCAAAGCCAATTTCTGAGAGGCTTTGAAGGGAAAATGAGGTTTTGTTCTGCTGTCCCATAGACAGGCTGAGGAGGAAGAGGCATTTATCCAGGGGGAGAGGAAATAACCCCAACCATGACTGCAAGCCACGTCTTGCAGCCTCCCTGCAAAATGGCAGCTCTGCTGTCTCTCAGCCCTCCTCAGAGCAGAGCTGAACCCACAACCTGGAGCCGCCTGCCCTGAACCAGCCAGGACAG